>NC_143050.1:10122500-10362500 GCF_057628025.1 Oncorhynchus mykiss
TCCGTCGGACTGCAAGATGGTAAAGCATGATTTATCACAGAACGCGTTTCCACTGCTCAAGACTCGAGTGGTGGCAAGCTTTACACCACTCCAGCCGACACTTGGCATTGCACATGGTGATCTTAGGCTTGTGTGCGGCTGCTCAGCCATGGAAACCAATTTCATGAAGCTCCTGACAAACAGTTCTTGTGCTGACGTTGCTTTCAGAGGCAGTTTGAAACTCGATAGTGAGTGCTGCAACCGAGGACACGCGATGTTTATGCGCTAAGTGCTTCAGCACTCGGTGGTCCCGTTCTGTGAGCTTGTGTGGCCTACCACTTCGGGGCTGACCGTTGTAGCTCCTAGACATTTCCACTTCACAATAACAGCAATTACAGTTGACTGGGGCAGCTCTAGCAGGGCAGAAATTTGACGAACTGACTTGTTGGAAAGGTGGTATCCTATGACGGTGCCACGTTGAATGTCACTGACCTCTTCAGTAAGGCCGTTCTACTGCCAATGTTCGTCTATGGAGATTGCATGGCTGTGTTCTCGAATGTATACACTTGTCAGCAACGGGTGTGGCTGAAATAGCTGAATCCACTCATTTGAAGGGGTGTCCACATACTTTTGTATATATAGTGCATATGGGGGCAGCAGGTAGCCTAGTGGTTAGAGCATTGGGCCAGTAACTAAAAGGTTGCAAGATCAGATCCCCGAGCTGACAAGGTACAAATCTGTCATTCTGCCCCTGAACAAGGCAGTTAACCCACGGTTCCTAGACAGTCATTGAAAATAAGAACTTGTTCTTAACTGACTTGCCTAGTGTCATGACGTTGGCCTCTTTGGGTATAGCAAGCCCATCCCCCTCTCCCTGCCTCCCCCTTGCCTCCTTCAACTAGGCTGCTGTGGTCAGAGAGACATCGTAAATTCCTGAGAAGACCCTGCCACATGGCCGCATAGTATAAGAGGCAGAGTCAATTTTCATAGAGGACAAAGGAATTCCTTCCACCTCACAGAACATGTTCTGGAGAAAGTATAAAAGATCGGTGAAGAATCCAGCTACCAACTGGTCCGTTTTTCACAACTTGGGGAAGCTCATGGGAAACGGTGTGGCGACATTACCATAACGCTGTTTATATAATAGCCTCAGATATGAGGTTTACATCTAATTGTTGTAAAAGATGAATGAGTGAGTATGATACTGTTTGTATTGTGGACTGTTTAATGAAGAAAAATACATTTCCCTTTTGATTTGAACTAAATCAGAGGACCGCCCCTGAGCCCAGTTAGGGTCAGACATCCTGGAACAGCCCTTTTCGGCCCTTCCGAATAAAACCCCCACTCGGGTTTTCGATCAGCAGACCGAGCTTACCTCAATTACGAGATGGCTAAAGGTTGCAGACCATGTTTTTTCTCCATTAGGAGGACAAAGGTTGTAGACCATTGCTGAATCTTTTAACCATACCACATGGTTAAACTCTTAGACTATCGATACCGACAGAATAAGAACAAGGCTTTGATATTAATTACTAGTCTGCAGCTAGGAATTCGGTATCATTGAACGCGAGGAACGACAACTGCCGAAACAGCCATTCTATAACGAAACGAATGAATGACACTCTGAACAATCCCCTCTAACCACAACCGAGAGAGAGAGAGGGAGAGAGACGGACAATTCTACAAAATACAAACTTTTCAATCACACCATGAGTAGTTAACCATGAAAAATACACCTCTGCCTTACTTTTTCTCAGAGAGGTCTTTATTTCTGTCTGTGCGATGCACTGAGAACCCAGCTGGGTGTATGGACAGGGACAGTATATCCGCAGAGAGCCATAACTCCGTGAAACAAAGTATGTTACAGTCCCTGATGTCTCTCTGGAATGAGCTCATCTGTTTTATAGTCCAGGGACTGAACATTAGCGAGTAATATAATAATATAACAATATAATAGTAATATACTCGGAAGTGGCGCATAGTTTGCATGCCTCCTGAGTCGGACTGAGAGTCCACTCCGTAGCACTTTAATTTGACTCCTTGGAGGACTACCACCGACATGAATGGGCTCCAGACTTCCGGCGCCGACAGAGATGGCCGCCTCGCTTCGCGTTCCTAGGAAACTATGCAGTTTTTTGTTTTTTTACGTGTTATTTCTTACATTAGTACCCCAGGTCATCTTAGGTTTCATTACATACAGTCGAGAAGAACTACTGAATATAAGATCAGCGTCAACTCACCATCAGTACGACCAAGAATATGTTTTTCGTGACGCGGATCCTGTGTTCTGCCTTACAAACAGGACAACGGAGCGGATCCCATGCAGCGACCCAAAAAAACGACTCAGAAAAAGAGGGAAACGAGGCGGTCTTCTGGTCAAACTCCGGAGACGGGCACACCGTGCACCACTCCCTAGCATTCTTCTTGCCAATGTCCAGTCTCTTGACAACAAGGTTGATGAAATCCGAGCAAGGGTAGCATTCCAGAGGGACATCAGAGACTGTAACGTCCTTCACTGAAACATGGCTCACTGGAGAGACTCTATCCGAAGCGGTGCAGCCAACGGGTTTCTCCACGCATCGCGCTGACAGAAACAAACATCTTTCTGGTAAGAAGAGGGGCGGGGGCGTATGCCTCATGGCCAACGTGACATGGTGTGATGAAAGAAACATACAGGAACTCAAATCCTTCTGTTCACCTGATTTAGAATTCCTCACAATCAAATGTAGACCGCATTATCTACCAACAGAATTCTCTTCGATTATAATCACAGCCGTATATATCCCCCCCCAAGCAGACACATCGATGGCTCTGAACTAACTTTATTTAACTCTCTGCAAACTGGAAACGATTTATCCGGAGGCTGCATTCATTGTAGCTGGGGATTTTAACAAGGCTAATCTGAAAACAAGACTCCCTAAATTTTATCAGAATATCGATTGCGCAAACAGGGGTGGAAAGACCTTGGATCATTGTTACTCTAACTTCCGCGACGCATATAAGGCCCTGCCCCGCCCCCCTTTCGGAAAAGCTGACCACGACTCAATTTTGTTGATCCCTGCCTACAGACAGAAACTAAAACAAGAGGCTCCCACGCTGAGGTCTGTCCAACGCTGGTCCGACCAAGCTGACTTCACACTCCAAGACTGCTTCCATCACGTGGACTGGGAGATGTTTCGTATTGCGTCAGATAACAACATTGACGAATACGCTGATTCGGTGTGCGAGTTCATTAGAACGTGCGTTGAAGATGTCGTTCCCATAGCAACGATTAAAACATTCCCTAACCAGAAACCGTGGATTGATGGCAGCATTCGCGTGAAACTGAAAGCGCGAACCACTGCTTTTAATCAGGGCAAGGTGTCTGGTAACATGACCGAATACAAACAGTGCAGCTATTCCCTCCGCAAGGCAATCAAACAAGCTAAGCGTCAGTACAGAGACAAAGTAGAATCTCAATTCAACGGCTCAGAGTGTGGTGTCAGGAAAATGGTGTCAGGAAAATAACCTCACACTCAACGTCAACAAAACTAAGGAGATGATTGTGGACTTCAGGAAACAGCAGAGGGAACACCCCCCTATCCACATCGATGGAACAGTAGTGGAGAGGGTAGCAAGTTTTAAGTTCCTCGGCATACACATCACAGACAAACTGAATTGGTCCACTCACACAGACAGCATCGTGAAGAAGGCGCAGCAGCGCCTCTTCAACCTCAGGAGGCTGAAGAAATTCGGCTTGTCACCAAAAGCACTCACAAACTTCTACAGATGCACAATCGAGAGCATCCTGGCGGGCTGTATCACCGCCTGGTACGGCAACTGCTCCGCCCTCAACCGTAAGGCTCTCCAGAGGGTAGTGAGGTCTGCACAACGCATCACCGGGGGCAAACTACCTGCCCTCCAGGACACCTACACCACCCGATGTCACAGGAAGGCCATAAAGATCATCAAGGACATCAACCACCCGAGCCACTGCCTGTTCACCCCGCTATCATCCAGAAGGCGAGGTCAGTACAGGTGCATCAAAGCTGGGACCGAGAGACTGAAAAACAGCTTCTATCTCAAGGCCATCAGACTGTTATACAGCCACCACTAACATTGAGTGGCTGCTGCCAACACACTGACTCAACTCCAGCCACTTTAATAATGGGAATTGATGGGAAATTATGTAAAAGATATCACTAGCCACTTTAAACAATGCTACCTAATATAATGTTTACATACCCTACATTATTCATCTCATATGTATACGTATATACTGTACTCTATATCATCTACTGCATCTTTATGTAATACATGTATCACTAGCCACTTTAACTATGCCACTTTGTTTACACACTCATCTCATATGTATATACTGTACTCGATACCATCTACTGTATCTTGCCTATGCTGCTCTGTACCATCACTCATTCATATATCATTATGTACATATTCTTTATCCCCTTACACTGTGTACAAGACAGTAGTTTTGGAATTGTTAGTTAGATTACTTGTTATTACTGCATTGTCGGAACTAGAAGCACAAGCATTTCGCTACACTCGCATTAACATCTGCTAACCATGTGTATGTGACAAATAAGATTTGATTTGATTTGATTTGAATACCTCTTCTCCGCCAGCGGCGTCTTGAAGCAGCTTCTGGGATGAGTGGAATCGCCTTGGAGGGTACGAACAAAGGATCCAATTAAAGAAATTGGTATTTCTGGTCGAAATGTTGGTGAGTTACCGCTGATATTATACCCAAAAGTTATTTCCGTCTGTATTTAACAACGCAAAAACATTCTGAGATAATAATGTGAAAAATAACGCAAAAAATAAAACACAGCAAAGTTGCTTAGGAGCCAGGAACCAGGTGACCGTGTCTATTGGCTCAATCTTGATTCTTCCATGTTTTACATTTTGAGGAGAGATCTGGGATAAAACAGAGCCGGATCTGTCCCCCTCTTACCCTAAATACTGCCACAGGATCCCAGCTAGGTCACACCAGATCGACTTCAATATTCAACATTTCTCCAGGTCCCCAGAACGTTGGGAGATCCTTCCAATAACCTCCACTAGGGGCAATGTGAGCGCCTATTACCATCGAATAGGCTTGCGGCTGGCATGGGCATTGTGGATGGGGATAGAGTTTAAACCGCTGTCAATTGTTTCTGTTTTAACCCTATGGCAAAAATTAACCCTCACCTTAACCTTAACTCTCACCTTAACCTTAACCGTCACCTTAACCCTCACCTTAACCTTAACTCTTACCTTAACCTTAACCGTCACCTTAACCTTAACTCTCACCTTAACCTTAACTCTCAACTTAACCTTAACTCTTACCTTAACTCTCACCTTAACCTTAACTCTCACCTTAACCTTAACCCTTACCTTAACCTTAACTCTCACCTTAACCTTAACCCTCACCTTAACCTTAACTCTCACCTTAACCTTAACTCTCATCTTAACCTTAACCCTCACCTTAACCTTAACCCTCACCTTAACCTTAACCCTCACCTTAACCTTAACCCTCACCTTAACCTTAACTCTCACCTTAACCATCAACTTAACCTTAACCCTCACCTTAACCATCAACTTAACCTTAACCCTCACCTTAACCCTCAACTTAACCTTAACCTTAACCTATTTCTTAAACCTCACCTTTACCTTAACCCGTACCTTAACCTTAATCCTCAACTTAACCTTAACCCTCACCTTAACCCTCAACTTAACCTTAACCTTAACCCTTAATTTAACCTTAACCTATACCTTAACCCTTACCGTAACCCTCCACTTAACCTTAACTTTAACCCTTACCTTAACCTTAACTCTCACCTTAACCTTAACTCTCACCTTAACCTTAACTCTCAACTTAACCTTAACCCTCACCTTAACCTTAACTCTCACCTTAACCTTAACCCTTACCTTAACCTTAACTCTCACCTTAACCTTAACCCTTACCTTAACCTTAACTCTCACCTTAACCTTAACTCTCACCTTAACCTTAACCCTCACCTTAACTCTCACCTTAACCTTAACCCTCACCTTAACCTTAACTCTCACCTTAACCATCAACTTAACCTTAACCCTCACCTTAACCAACAACTTAACCTTAACCCTCACCTTAACCCTCAACTTAACCTTAACCTTTACCTTAACCTATTTCTTAAACCTCACCTTAACCTTAACCTGTACCTTAACCTTAATCCTCACCTTAACCTTAACCCTCACCTTAACCCTCAACTTAACCTTAACCTTAACCCTTAATTTAACCTTAACCTATACCTTAACCCTTACCGTAACCCTCCACTTAACCTTAACTTTAACCCTTACCTTAACCTTAACTCTCACCTTAACCTTTAACCCTCACCTTAACCTTAACTCTCACCTTAACCTTAACCCTTACCTTAACCTTAACTCTCACCTTAACCCTCACCTTAACCTTAACCCTCACCTTAACCTTAACCTTAACTCTCACCTTAACCTTAACTCTCACCTTAACCTTAACTCTCACCTTAACCTTAACTGTCACCTTAACCTTAACTCTCACCTTAACCCTTACCTTAACCTTAACTCTCACCTTAACCTTAAATCTCACATTAACCTTAACCCGCACCTTAACTCTCACCTTAACCTTAACTCTCACCTTAACCTTAACCCTCACCTTAACCTTAACCCTCACCTTAACCTTAACTCTCACCTTAACCCTCAACTTAACCTTAACCCTCACCTTAACCCTCAACTTAACCTTAACCTTAACCCTTACCTTAACCTATAACTTAACCTTAACCCTCACCTTAACCCTCCACTTAACCGTAACCTTAACCCTCACCTTAACCTTAACCTTAACCCTCACTTTAACCTTAACCCTCACTTTAACTCTCACCTTAACCTTAACTCTCACCTTAACCTTAACCCTCACCTTAACCTTAACCCTCACCTTAACCTTAACTCTCACCTTAACCTTAACCCTCACCTTAACCCTCACCTTAACCTTAACTCTCACCTTAACCATCAACTTAACCTTAACCCTCACCTTAACCCTCAACTTAACCTTAACCTTAACCCTTACCCTAACCTTAACTAACCTTAACTCTCACCTTAACCTTAACTCTCACCTTAACCTTAACCCTCACCTTAACTCTCACCTTAACCTTAACCCTTACCTTAACCTTAACTCTCACCTTAACCCTCACCTTAACCTTAACCCTCACCTTAACCTTAACTCTCACCTTAACCATCAACTTAACCTTAACCCTCACCTTAACCCTCAAGTTAACCTTAACCTTAACCCTTAATTTAACCTTAACCTATACCTTAACCCTTACCGTAACCCTCTACTTAACCTTAACTTTAACCCTTACCCTAACCTTAACTAACCTTAACTCTCACCTTAACCTTAACTCTCACCTTAACCTTAACCCTCACCTTAACTCTCACCTTAACCTTAACCCTTACCTTAACCTTAACTCTCACCTTAACCCTCACCTTAACCTTAACCCTCACCTTAACCTTAACTCTCACCTTAACCATCAACTTAACCTTAACCCTCACCTTAACCCTCAAGTTAACCTTAACCTTAACCCTTAATTTAACCTTAACCTATACCTTAACCCTTACCGTAAACCCTCTACTTAACCTTAACTTTAACTCTTACCCTAACCTTAACTAACCTTAACTCTCACCTTTACCTTAACTCTCACCTTAACCTTAACCCTGACCTTAACCTTGACTCTCACCTTAACCTTAACCCTTACCTTAACCTTAACTCTCACCTTAACCCTCACCTTAACCTTAACCTTAACCTTAACTCTCACCTTAACCTTAACTCTTACCTTAACCTTAACTCTCACCTTAACCCTCACCTTAACCTTAACTCTCACCTTAACCATCAACTTAACCTTAACCCTCACCTTAACCCTTAACTTAACCTTAACCTTAAGCCTAAATTTAACCTTAACCTATACCTTAAACCTTACCGTAACCCTCCACTTAACCTTAACTTTAACCCTTACCTTAACCTTAACTCTCACCTTAACCTTAACTCTCACCTTAACCTTAACTCTCACCTTAACCTTAACACTCACCTTAACCTTAACCCTTACCTTAACCTTAACTCTCACCTTTACCCTCACCTTAACCTTAACCCTCACCTTAACCTTAACCTTAACTCTCACCTTAACCTTAACTCTCACCTTAACCCTCACATTAACCTTAACTCTCACCTTAACCTTAACTCTCACCTTAACCTTAACCCTCACCTTAACCTTAACCCTCACCTTAACCTTAACTCTCACCTTAACCTTAACTCTCAACTTAACCTTAACCCTCACCTTAACCTTAACCCTCACCTTAACCCTAACCCTCACCTTAACCTTAACCATCACCTTAACCTTAACCCTCACCTTAACTCTCACCTTAACCTTAACCCTCAACTTAACCTTAACCCTCACCTTAACCCTCAACTTAACCTTAACCTTAACCCTTACCTTAACCTATAACTTAACCTTAACCCCCACCTTAACCCTCCACTTAACCGTACCCTTAACCCTCACCTTAACCTTAACCTTAACCCTCACTTTAAACTTAACCCTCACCTTAACATTAACCCCCAGCTTAACCTTAACCCTCACCTTAAACTTAACCATAACCCTCACCTTAACCTTAACCCTTACCTTAGCCTTAGCCTTAACCTTAACCCTCACCTTAACCTTAACCATCACCTTAACCTTAACCATCACCTTAACCTTAACCCTCACCTTAATCTTAACCCTTACCTTAATCTTAACCCTTACCTTAACCTTCACCTTAACCCTCACCTTAACCTTAACCCTCACCTTAACCTTAACCCTCACCTTAACCTTAACCCTCACCTTAATCTTAACCCCCAGCTTAACCTTAACCCTCACCTTAAACTTAACCGTAACCCTCACCTTAACCTTAACCCTCACCTTAACATTAACCCCCAGCTTAACCTTAACCCTCACCTTAAACTTAACCGTAACCCTCACCTTAACCTTAACCCTTACCTTAGCCTTAACCTTAACCCTCACCTTAACCTTAACCCTCACCTTAACCTTAACCCTCACCTTAATCTTAACCCTTACCTTAATCTTAACCTTACCTTAACCTTAACCTTAACCCTCACCTTAACCTTAACCCTCACCTTAATCTTAACCCTCACCTTAATCTTAACCCTCACCTTAACCTTAACCCTCACCTTAACCTTAACCCTCACCTTAACCTTAACCTTCACCGTAACCCTTATGTCGTGTCTTTACTATCATTAACTGAACACTTCAAGTTTTTATCAAAGATTCTCTGTAATTAATATTACACGATTAGACTGATTAATCATGTAACTGTAAATACTAGGAAGTCAGGGCACCAAGGAAAAATATTCAGATTAGAAAGTTATAATTTCCGAAAATAACTTTTCAGATATTTTATCTGATCAATTCGTCTTCGAATTAATTAATTATTTACCTCACGTTAGTCTCATTCCAAACGTCGTAAGTTGTTGGTTATCTGCACAAACCCAGTCTTCACTATGAGTCATCCATACATCAATTGTCTTAAATCATTTATTTATTACTAACTAAGTAATTCACAGAAATGCATTAACAAACAGTAAATGTGGTAAATGTGGTTACAAGAAATTATAGGAGAATGTGCCCTAGTGGGCTAAAACGGCATTGCGGCTTGTTAGACAAAAGGGAAGTGGGGGTCAACTAAGAAGTCACTACAGAGTGATAATTATAACAATTGAAATGCTAATCCTTTACACATGAACGCTCACTCATTCGGGAACAATTGCAATCAATATATATATTTACGCTCAGTGTATAGTCTTGATCACTGGTGAAAAGTTTGTTTCTTTTGTAGAATTGTCCATCTCTCTCCCTCTCTCTCTCGGTTCTGGTTAGAGTGGATTGTTCAGAGTGACATTAATTAATTTCTTTACAGAATGGATGTTTCGGCGGTAGTCGTTCTTCACGTTCAATGACACCGAATTCCTAGCTGCAGACTAGTAATTAGTATCAAAGATTTGTTCTTATTCTGTCGGTTTCGATAGTCTAAGAGTTTATTCACGTGGTATGGTTAAAATATTCAGCAATGGTCTACAACCTTTGTCTCCTCCTAATGGAGAATAACATGGTCTGGTGATAATTTCTCAAAGTTGGGTTTTATTCGGAATGGCAGCAAAGGGCTGTCCCAGGACGTCTGACCCAAACTGGTCTCATAGGCGGTCCTCTGATTTAGTTAAATAGTATCATACTCACTCATTCATCTTATACAACAATTAGATGTATCTGAGGCTATTATATAAACAGCGTTATGGTAATGTGGCCACACCGTCTCCCATGAGCTTCCCCAAGTTGTGACAAACGGACCAGTTCATAGCTGGATTATTCACAGATCTTTTATACTTTCTCCGGAACATGAAAATTGTTCGTACCTCAAGTTCTGTGAGGTGGAAGGAATTCCTTTGTTCTCTATGAAAATGTACTCTGCCTCTTATCCTATGTGGCCATGTGGCACTGTCTTCTCAGGAATTTACGACCTCTCTCTGACAACAGCAGCCTAGTTGAAGGAGGCAAGGGGAGGCAGGGAGAGGGGGATGGGATTGCTATACCCAAAAAGGCCAACGTCATAACACTTACTTTAACCCTCCCCTTAACCCCTTCCTTAACCTTAACCCTTACCTTAACCAGTTGCAATTCATGCCTAAACTTAACCGTTAAAATGTTAGATTAATTATTGCTATTTTTTTTAGGAAAGGGTTTACTTTCTTACCACTGGAGGAAATTACATCATATACTGTAAACTGAAGTAAAGCAGATGAACTATGACCTGTTCTGTAAATCCATGGACAATGCTAGAGCACTCAAAATCAACTATTTGGGATGGCCTCTCTCTCTCTCCAAGTCCTTCTTTCACTCTCTGCAGAACATTTACCCTCCCTCCCTCCCTCCCTCACTCCTTACCAAATCCATCCTACCCCTCCCTTAATCCCTTCCCTTCTCTCTCTAACCCTCTCTTCATCTCTGTCTCCCTCACTCAGAGAGGTATGAGAAAAACACAAGTCCAGCTCATGAAGGATCATTAAAGAATTCTTAGGCAACCATATTCTCTCTCTCTCTCACTCTCTCTCTCTCTCTCTCTCACTATCCCTCTGTATCTCTCTCTATGTGCCTGTCTTGTAACACTAGCAGTACTGAGACATGGCCCCAGGGCAGAACTTTAAATATTCAACACAACAAGTTATTATGGGAGAAAAGCCCGGCCAATGTCCCAGCAGTAGTGCACTCAAAGATCTGTGTGTGTGTGTATAAGTGTGTGCGTTTGTGCGTGTGGGTGGGTGGGTGTGTTTGAGTGGGTGTGTGTTTGACTGTGTGTGTGTGTGTGTGTGTGTGTGTGTGTGTGTGTGTGTGTGTGTGTGTGTGTGTTTGTGTGTGTGTGTGTGTGTGTTTGTGTGTGTGTGTACGTGAGTGGGTGGGTGTTTGTTGATTTTAATAGGTCAGAAGTTCAATAGATTTGGTCAGAGTTTGTTTCCTTGACCTGCTAGTCTTCTGTGCTGAAACTGAGGTACTGCAGAATGCTTGCCAAAACCCTAACCCACTCCTCTTCCCCTTGGCTAACTCTTCATAGCATTTCATACAGCACAACACGCTATTCAAAATACAGTAGCTCCTGAAGTTTTCAAATGGAATATTTGACTATTTCCTGAAAGGTTTCAAGTTTTCTTCCAACAGCGACAATACACAGAGACAATACACACACAAACACACACACACACACACACACACACACACACACACACACACACACACACACACACACACACACACACACACACACACACACACACACACACACACACTACTTGTAGGGGTCAACACCACCAGCAGAACTCTCACTGAAACGAGTAGTGTAATTAGGGACATTTTAGCCTGCTAGCGTTAGGACTATGAGAGACTCTTCTCTACACTGCCTGAGAGAGGGAGGAGGAGAGAAAGTGAGAGGAGAGGAAGAGACAGAGGAAAAGAGCAGGTGAGAGAGGGAGAGGGAGAGAGAGAAAAAGGATTAGAGAGAGACAGTCCTTTAATAGTGAATATCTACACAGGGTCCTCTGTTACAAGTGTGCTACAAGCTCTGTGTAAGTGTGTGTGTGTGTGTGTGTGTGTCCGTGTGCGTGTGCGTGCGTGTGTGTGTGTGTCTGTGTGTCTGTGTGCGCGTGCGTGAGTGAGTGTGTGTGTGTGCGTGATAGACAGCTAGGGTAATTATAGTCCCTCAGTGGCGGTAAACTCCGATTGACCCCGTATGGTGGGTTCTAGAATCCTGGGCACTGACGCACCGCGTCTCAGCCAACTGACACTACCGCCGGCGCTGAAAATAGACCCGCGAGACGGAGGAGACAGAAAGCGAGAGAAAGACACCGTGAAAAAAAACACTGTGACAAACTATTTGACCATGATTACTGATCAAAACCTTAGAAAACCCTTGACAAAGAACAGGCTCAGTGAGCACAGCCTTGCCATTGAGAAGGGTAGACACAGGAAAACCTGGCTCCCTGTAGAGGAAAGGCTGTGCAACCACTGCACAACAGCAGAATCCGAGACAGAGCTGCATTTCCTGACAAAAATGTTTAAATGTAAAACAAGTAGTGCCATTTAAAATACCTCTCTGATGAGAATAGGCTACCTGTCCTGTTGGGTTAGGACACAGAGAGCCTGCCATAAGATGAGGGACAGTGTCTGACAGACCAACCAATCTGCACATGTACTCTACTGTATGCTTATTGTTATTGTTCAATGTGTTGGTTATTTTGACCTTTGATTATTGTTGTTACTGTTGTCCTGTTGACAAAAAATGAGTATTATTATTTTAATGATGTTAATATTGTAAACCTCCAAAGTAAGCTTTGGCAATATGTACATTGATACATCATGCAAATAATTATCAAAATACAGAAAAGAGACGTTAAATTTCCAAACCTTCCATAACAAAGCCTTCACCTACAGAGAGATGAACCTGGAGAAGAGTCCCCCTAAGCAAGCTGGTCCTGGGGCTCTGTTCACAAGCACAAACAGACCCCACAGAGCCCCAGGATCGCAACACAATTAGAGTCAACCAAATCATGAGAAATCAAAAAGATAATTACTTGACACATTGGAAATAATTAACAGAAAAATTGACCAAACTATAATGTTATTTGGCCCGAAAGAGACAGTAGACAATGACAGAATACCTGACCATATTAGAGACACACATTTCCCTCAGATTACACAGACTCACAAAGATTTTTAAAACAAATCCAATTTTGATAAACTCCCATATCAATTGGGTGAAATACCACAGTGTGCCATCACAGCAGCAACCAATACTTTTTTTGTATATATATATATATTATGGCACACACCTGTCTGATTCACGCCTGTCTAAGTGGACTAATCCACTGTGGAAGCCTGTCTAAGTGGACTAATCCATTGTAGAGGCCTATCTGAGTGGACTAATTCATTGTGGAGGCCTGTCTGAGTGGACTAATTAATTGTGGAGGCCTGTCTGAGTGGACTAATTCATTGTGGAGGCCTGTCTGAGTGGACTAATTCATTGTAGAGGCCTGTCTGAGTGGACTAATTCATTGTAGAGGCCTGTCTGAGTGGACTAATTCATTGTAGAGGCCTATCTGAGTGGACTAATTCATTGTGGAGGCCTGTCTGAGTGGACTAATTCATTGTAGAGGCCTGTCTGAGTGGACTAATTCATTGTAGAGGCCTGTCTGAGTGGACTAATTCATTGTAGAGGCCTGTCTGAGTGGACTAATTCATTGTAGAGGCCTGTCTGAGTGGACTAATTCATTGTAGAGGCCTGTCTGAGTGGACTAATTCATTGTAGAGGCCTGTCTGAGTGGACTAATTCATTGTAGAGGCCTGTCTGAGTGGACTAATCCATTGTAGAGGCCTGTCTGAGTGGACTAATCCACTGTGGAAGCCGCGGGGGTGGCACACCAGTATCACCAGTAGTACATCTACCATTACTTACTGTCATTTCTAATCTACAATGTTTGTTTGGTTACAGTGCTTTCTGTTAATGCTTTCACTATGCTATTATAACAGCCTTATCATTGTCATTGTAGGAGTGGACATGTTGTTTCTAGAGCGCACAACCTGGGCTCCCGGACACTTTTACAAGTTGTCAATTTATTCAATGTCTTTTTATTTGGAGTGCTCCTGTCAATCTTGAGTACCTGATTACACAAAGAAGTAGAACTAGTCTGTCTACCTGGCCTGCGCACAAATGTAGACCTAGAAGTGTGCTTATTTGTGAATCGAATACTATTTCTGATTGTCTTAACTGACCACCACTGTGGAGCTTCTCAAAGTCATTTTTTCTTTGCCTCAAACAGCAAGTAAACAAAGTCTGTTTTTTAAGAATTACAATAGTTCCTCAACATAGCCTATTTGAAAAATACTTCCAGCTCTCTCTCTTTCGATTAACACTCAGCATGAAAGGGGAAAAAAATGTCATGCTCTGATCCGGTGGAAATAGGCCTACCTGATTACTTCTTATCCTTTGCACAAAGAGCCTACAGCAGTGTCTGTCTGTCCGGAGCTCACTGACGCAGGAAACTCTGAGGACCTAGAATATTTTCTACAATGTTACCAGTTTTGCCAAGTTAAAACACTAGTTGATACAACATTTCCTATTCCATGCTGACAGGCCATGCGTAGCCAATGTGATTTATAGGACATTTTACATATTGGCAATGGCAATAGAAGTTACTTCTAGATTTGTATAATTTTCATTTAGAATTCTGATGAACCACATGACACTGATTTTGTGACATGAAGGCTTTATTATACATTAAATTAAACTGTTCCACAAAATCCTAACTGGCATGCAGAAGAATAGAAATGGAAAGATAACTTGTCACTCAAAATGGTTGCCGACTCCTGGTGTAGCCTATTACTGGCAACTTCAGCGGTGTCACGGCAGAATCTGCCAAGGCGAGCAGCAGCGGGACGAGGAGGGTCGGGAACAGGTTCTTCTTGGTCGACCAAGATATTTTTTAGTCGGGGACAGCCCTACTCTCTTTGCCCCTCTTTCTTGTCCTCTTTTCCTTTCCCAGCCTGGTCAGATGCAGTCTCTCTCACTCCTAATCTCTCTCACTCCATCGTTCCCTCTTAAAAAAGTAAATCGCTTTTTCCTTCATTCTCTCCTCACTTCTCCTAAATAACACACACTTCTCTCCATCTCTCCCTTTCTCCTCTATCACTTCTCTCCATCTCTCCTATAATAAATACCAACATTTTACATGACGCATGTTTCAATTCTCTAACTATCTGTCCATCTCTCTCTCCATCTCTCCCTCAATCTCTCTCTCCATCTCTCTCCGTCTCTCTCCGTCTCTCTCTCTCCATCTCGCTCTTTCCCAGCCCAGTCAAATACAGCATCATACTGATTGATTCTACCTCCATAACTCTCTGGTCTAAGTGTTGGCCCCGCCTTTACCCCTGTCTAATCTCAATCACGTACTACTGTAGAATCTCTAGTCAGACAGTGAGTTCATACTGTAATCTAGATGCCACTGGGGGGGGGGGGGTACAGTCTCAGCTGCATTACACACAGAAACAGCCCGACGACTCGTACAAGGCCTGGGAACCAATCCCAGCCTCCAGTTAGAAAGGCTCTAGCCCAATCAGAGAAGAGCAGGACCACGAGGTAGATGACAAAACGATCGTCCAGATGCAGTGGAGTATGAGAGAATAAGAGAGGGGAGGAGAGAGAGGAGAGAGGTAAAGAGAGAAAGAGAGAGAAAAGTAATGAAAGAAAGAGAGAGAAAGGTAACGAGAGGAAGAGAGAGGAAGGTAACGAGAGAAAGAGAGAAGTAAAGAGAGAAAGAGAGAGAAAGGTAACGAGAGAAAGAGAGAGAAAGGTAATGAGAGACAGAGAGAGAGAGGTAACGAGAGACAGAGAGAAGTAAAGAGAGAAAGAGAGAGAAGTAAAGAGAGAAAGAGAGAGAAAGGTAACGAGAGAAAAAGAGAGAGAGGTAACGAGAGAAAGAGAAAGAGAGGTAACGAGAGAAAGAGAGAGAAAGGTAATGAGAGGGAGAGAGAAAGAGGTAACGAGAGAGAGAAGTAAAGAGAGAGAGAGAGAGTGGTAAAGAGAGAAAGAGAGAGAGTGGTGAAGAGAGAAAGGGAGAGAGAGGTAACGAGAGAAAGCGAGTGTTAAAGAGAGACAGAGAGAGAGAGAGAGAGGTAACGAGAGACAGATAGAGAGAGGTGAAGAGAGAAAGAGAGAGAGTGGTGAAGAGAGAAAGGGAGAGAGAGGTAACGAGAGAAAGAGAGCGTAAGAGAGGGAGGCTTGTGACGTCTCTATGGCGTGGATGTGTGTGAGGCTGACGACAGTGGTGTGCTTTATCTCTTCTGACCAGGCCACACACACACACACACACACACACACACACACACACACACACACACACACACACACACATTCGAGCACTGAGGCAGAACTGCTGACAACAGATTGGATTATCACTGAGCTTCTCTATCCTTTTTCCTTCTTAAAGATTCATAGCATCGCCTCTTCTCTCTCCTCACAGACTTTCTCTTTTCTGCCACGTCTCTTTCTCCCTCTATCTCAATTCAACTCAATTCAATTCAAAGGGCTTTATTGGCATGGGAAACATATGTTTACATTACATTGCCAAAGCAACCAAAAAAATAGATATCTCTCTCTTTCTGACCCCTTCTCTTCCTCCCTCTCTCATCACCCTCCTTCTCTCTCTTCCTGACCGCTTCTCTTCCTCCCTCTCTCATCAACCTCCCTCTCTCTCTTTCCGACACCCTTCAATTCCTCCCTCTCTCCTCACCCACCTCACTCTTTCTGCCTGACTGTCTCCCTCCTTCTCACTCTGTCATGTCCCTCTCTATATATCTCTCAGTGTCTCTGCTCTCCGTGTCTCTGTTCTGTGCATGTGCTCCCTATAGTGTCTAAAAATATGCCACATCTGTGTGAGATGTACAGTGTACAGATGGAGTGTTTGTCCCCATAACGGTAGGGAAACAAGGAACATTTTCTCTCGTGGGGACATTTCCTACGTCCCCATGAGGACAAAGGCTATTTTAAGCTTAGGGGTTAGGTTTAGGGTTGCAATTAGGGTTAGAGTTGGAATAAGGGTTAGGGTAAGGGTTTAGTGGTTAGCTTTAGAGTGAGGGTTTGGGGATAAGTTTAAGGTTATGGTAAGGGGTTAGTGGTTAGCTTTAGAGTGAGGGTTTGGGTTAGGGTTAGGGGATAAGTTTAAGGTTATGGTAAGGGGTTAGTGGTTAGCTTTAGAGTGAGGGTTTGGGTTAGGGTTAGGGTTATGGGATAAGTTTAAGGTTATGGTAAGGGGTTAGTGGTTAGCTTTAGAGTGAGGGTTTGGGTTAGGGTTGGGGTTATGGGATAAGTTTAAGGTTATGGTAAGGGGTTAGTGGTTAGCTTTAGAGTGAGGGTTTGGGGATAAGTTTAAGGTTATGGTAAGGGGTTAGTGGTTAGCTTTAGAGTGAGGGTTTGGGTTAGGGTTAGGGGATAAGTTTAAGGTTATGGTAAGGGGTTAGTGGTTAGCTTTAGAGTGAGGGTTTGGGTTAGGGTTAGGGTTATGGGATAAGTTTAAGGTTATGGTAAGGGGTTAGTGGTTAGCTTTAGAGTGAGGGTTTGGGTTAGGGTTGGGGTTATGGGATAAGTTTAAGGTTATGGTAAGGGGTTAGTGGTTAGCTTTAGAGTGAGGGTTTGGGTTAGGGTTAGGGTTATGGGATAAGTTTAAGGTTATGGTAAGGGGTTAGTGGTTAGCTTTAGAGTGAGGGTTTGGGTTAGGGTTAGGGTTATGGGATAAGTTTAAGGTTATGGTAAGGGGTTAGTGGTTAGCTTAAGAGTAAGGGTTTGGGTTAGGGTTATGGGATACGTTTAAGGTTATGGTAAGGGGTTAAGGAGTCTACCCACAAGGATAGAAGAACAAAACATTTGTGTGTGTGTGTGTGTGTGTGTGTGTGTGTGTGTGTGTGTGTGTGTGTGTGTGTGTGTGTGTGTGTGTGTGTGTGTGTGTGTGTGTGTGTGTGTGTGTGTGTGTGTGTGTGCTTGTGCGTGTGTTGAGTCATACAGAAACAGAGCTACGGGTAGAGACCATCCAAGCGAGCGAATGAGAAACCTGCTCCAATGAACGCTTATAGTACACACACACACACACACACACACACACACACACACACACACACACACACACACCTACCTGGGGTGAGCATCAGTCGCAACTTTCCATTCTATTAAATACCTGGTAAAGGAGAGGTCGAAATGTACACAATTGTTACCCGGAGGAAAATGCGGGAGGGTAGTTTCAGTCAGAGTGAGGTTTTAGTATTTATTTATTTTTGTCCAGGGGAGGGTCATGTAATTTGTCATCGATAAATGTCATATTGCTCAACATTTGAGAATGAGTTGCTTATTATATCTCCATCTGTGTGTTCTAAAGCAAACGATTCCATAGACTATACCACAGGCATACACGGAGATGCACAGACACGGAGATGCACAGACACGGAGATGCACAGACACGGAGATGCACAGACACGGAGATGCACAGACACGGAGATGCACAGACACGGAGATGCACAGACACGGAGATGCACAGACACGGAGATGCACAGACACGGAGATGCACAGACACGGAGATGCACAGACACGGAGATGCACAGGGCAAAGCTATTTTTCTAAGAAAATGTACTTCCTTCCCAACGCACTGCTGGGATGGTGTCTATAAAACTAAGCTACACTGCATTACACAGTCCAATGGATAGGCGTTCTCAATCATGAGCCCTGGCCTGCCCTGCTCCTGCTGAGGTAAACACTTTTGTGCTGCCTGGCCAATGGCAGTGCTGTGTACGATGGCACCCCCCACCCCCCAAATGCTAAATGTTTATTTATATCTGTGTGTGAACTAGGTCTACTGATGTCCTGTCCAGCTTGAGAGGGAGAGCGGGAAGATGACTAGAAGGATCGGATGTCAGCTTGCTACTGCTATAATTGATTTTAATCAAAACAATATGTTTCATTGCCCATAATGAAGCTATTTATCAGAGTTATTGATCTCACAATAAGCCACATTCAAGTGATTTACATAACGTACATTACTATGAAGTGGCAGCCGTGGAGATGGACAGTGCCTGGGTGCTGAAAGTAGGCTAATTCGAAAAGACCTGAATCATTTAAACAGTCTTCAATTTAATTTGACTTTAGGCTAGAAATAAGAGGCTGTTTGACAGATGCAATTATAGTTTACTATCCATAGATTTTGACAGCCATTTCCTTCAATCACCACCCCTTAAATATCTCAGTGTCAGTAAAGGGCTCTGTGTTAAAACCAGGGCTCGAATTAAGGGGCTATGTGAGGGTATGTTGAGGGGGTATGCGGATGTTGGGATGTGATGCTCGGATCCTATGCAGGTGTTGTTACACGTGGTCTACCACTGCGAGGACAATCAGCTGTCCGTCCTGTCTCCCTGTAGCGCTGCCTTAAGCTTCTCACAGTACGGACATTGCAAGTTATTGCACTGGCCTCATCTGCAGTCCTCATGCCTCCTTCCAGCATGCCTAAGGCACGTTCATGCAGATGAGCAGGGACCCTGGACATCTTTCTTTTGGTGTTTTTCAGAGTCAGTAGAAAGGCCTCTTTAGTGTCCTAAGTTTTTATAACTGTGACCTTAATTGCCTACCGTCTGTAAACTGTTAGTGTCTTAGCGACCGTTCCACAGGTGCATGTTCATAAATTGTTTATGGTTCATTGAAGTTGTGAAGTTATTTGGATTTTTCTGAATTATCTTTGAAAGACGAGGTCCTGAAAAGGGGACGTTTCTGTTTTTTTGCTGAGTTTATCACCATGCCCTAATCACAGTCAACACAAATCTATTTTGTAACAACAATATCACGGAATAAAATAGAATAAATTAGAAAATAATAGTTTCCCAAATGAAGCATATACAGTGGGGCAAAAAAGTATTTAGTGAGCCACCAATTGTGAAAGTTCTCCCAATTAAAAAGATGAGAGAGGCCTGTAATTTTCATCATAGGTACACTTCAACTATGACAGACAAAATGAGAAAAAAATATCCAGAAAATAACATTGTAGGATTTTGAATGAATTTATTTGCAAATTATGGTGTTCAGGAGTCTTATAGCTTGGGGGTAAAAACTGTTGAGAAGCCTTTTTGTCCTAGACTTGGCGGTCTTTGACAAATTTTCCTCTGACACTGCCTGAAGTAGAGGTCCTGGATGGCAGGCAGCTTAGCCCCAGTGATGTACTGGGTAATACGCACTACCTTCTGAGTGCCTTGCGGTCGGAGGCCGAGCAATTGGCGTACCAGGCAGTGATGCAACCAGTCAGGATGCTCTCGATGTCAAATTTTTTCAGTTTCCTAAGGGGGAATAGGCTTTGTCGTGCCCTCTTCACGACTTGGTGTGTTTGGACCATTCTAGAACTTAAAGCTCTCAACCTGCTCCACTACAGTCCCATCGATGAAAATGGGGGCGTGCTTGGTCCACCTTTTCCTGTAGTCTACAATCATCAGCCATAAAACACGGTTTCAAAAACATTATGAACAAAATAAGTTACAAATAACGCAAAAATAAAACACATAATAGCACTATAGCACAATTGGCGCCTGTAAAACTGCAACCATTTTTTCTGGCGCCATTTTCATTCAAGTATGTATATTACTGTAACACATAGGGTCAGGGTTCAGAGGGGAAGGGAGGTCATGTGCATGTCAAGTATCTCAGAGCAGGAGTGCTGATCTAGGATCAGGTCCTCCCGGTAAATAATAATCTGATTCATTGTGATGTAAAAGGCTTAATTTATCCCATATTCGGTGTCATGTTGGGTTGATAAAGGTTAAGGGTGGGATTATGACCATTCATATACACAATTTACACAAAAATACGTGAACACCCTTTAAATTAGTGAACTCGGCTATTCCAGCCACACCCTTTGCTGACAGGTTTATAAAATCAAGCACACAGTCATGCAATCTCCACAGACAAACATTGGCAGTAGAATGGCCTTACTGAAGAGCTCAGTGACTTTTCAACATGGCACCGTCGTAGGATGCTACCTTTCCAATAAGTCAGTTCGTAAAATGTCTGCCCTGCTAGAGCCCCGGTCAACTGTACGCACTGTTATTGTGAAGTGGAAACGTCTAGGAGCAACAACGGCTCAGACGTAAAGTAGTAGGCTATACAAGCTCACAGAACAGGACCAGCAAATGCTAAAACAAAGTCTGTCCTCGGTTGCAACATTCACTAATGAAGTGTAGTGGTGTAAAGCTCACAGCGATTGGACTCCGTGGAGCAGTGGAAACACGTTCTCTGGAGTGATGAATCACGCTTCACAATCTGGCAGTCCAACGGACAAATTTGGGTTTAGCAGATGCAAGGAGAACGATACCTGCCCCAATGCATAGTGCCAACAGTAAAGTTTGGTGTAGAAGGAATAGTGGTCTGGGGCTGTTTTTCACGGTTCGGGCTAGGCCCCTTAGTTCCAGTGGAAAGAATCTTAACGCTACAGCATACAATGACATTCTAATCGATTCTGTGCTTCCAACATTGTGGCAACAGTTTGGGGAAGGCCCTTTTCTGTTTCAGCATGGCAATGCCCCCGTGAACAAAGCGAGGTCCATACAGAAATGGTTTGTCGAGATCGGTGTGGAAGAACTTGACTGGCCTGCACAGAGCCCTGACCTCAAACCCATCAAACAGCTTTGGGATGAATTGGAACACTGAACCCTCCTGTAGGTTTTAACTCCAACCCTGTTCCTGGAGAGCTACCCTCCTGTAGGTTTTAACTCCAACCCCGTTCCTGGAGAGCTACCCTCCTGTAGGTTTTAACTCCAACACTGTTTCTGGAGAGCTACCCTCCTGTAGGTTCTTCCTCCAACCCTGGGTTGGAGTGAAAACCTAATGGAGGGTGGCTCTCCAGGAACAGGGTTGGAGAGCCCGGCAATAGCTAGTACCGTTCTCAAAACACGACACATTCTAACAAAACACCAGTGTTCCGTGGAAACATGTTTCCTCACATAACAGTGTTGACTGGAGTGATTGGTTAAAGAGACACGTCACAACTTCTGATTGATGCGGGTCAGTGATTGATTAATTTTAAGGTCAAGTACTGGAGTAGCATTTATTGGGGTTCAGTAGCTGTGTTTCTGTAGTTTACATCATGGCTTTGACATGGGGCTCCCGAGTGGCACAGCGCTCTAAGGCACTGCATCTCAGTGCTTGAGGCGTCACTACAGACACTCTGGTTTGAATCCAGGCTGTATCACAACCGGCCGTGATTGGGAGTCCCATAGGGCGGAGCACAATTGGCCCAGCATCGTCCGGGTTTGGCCGATGTAGGCCGTCATTGTAAATAAGAATTTGTTCCTCTCTCCTGTCCTCTCTCCCGTTCTCTCCTCTCCTGTTCTCTCTCCTCTCCTCTCCTGTCCTCTCTCCTCTCTCCTCTCCTCTCCTGTTCTCTCCTCCCTCCCCCTCACTCCTTTCTTTCTCTACCAGCTGTCCCAGTCCACTCCTGTTTTACTAGTGTGTGTGTGTGTGTGTGTGTGTGTGTGTGTGTGTGTGTGTGTGTGTGTGTACATGCTGTGGCTTGCAGAGAGACACATGAGGTTCACATACAGCAGAGCCTGAATGTTATTTACACCTCCAGGAGTAATTACTCCCACTCACACAGGGTCATAGGTTAGAGGGAAGGGAAGAGAGCAGGTGGAGAGAGAGATAAGTGGATAGCATGCAGAAAGAGGAGAAGAGAGGGGATGGGTGGAGAGAGAGCTGAGTGGAGAGAGGGACGGATAGCTGGAGAGAGGGATAACTGGAGAGAGGGATGATAGAGAGAGGGATGGCTGGAGAGATGGATGGCTGGAGAGATGGATAGCTGGAGAGATGGATGGATAGAGAGAGGAATGGATAGAGAGAGGGATGGATAGAGAGAGGGATGGCTGGAGAGATGGATGGCTGGAGAGAGGGATGCAGAAAGCTGAGAGGAGATAGATGTGTGATACTTAGACAGTCAGACAGACAGTCAGACAGACACTCTTCAGTCATATGATTGTGTGTAACATGGATAAGGCTGTCCTGAGGCTGGCAGGAGTTATAGCATTACATCAAGCTATACAAATATAAATAGATATAATACAGTATGCATTGAACATCCTGTACAGTAAATAATATACAGGTTGATGATATCTATAAGCAAATGAACCACATACATACATACATAATATTACAGATTACAGGTCTACTATGATCTACTATGATGGAAGGCTAACATTCTGCATGGGGTAGGGACCCGTACTTTGTGATCCGTGTGCAGTATGATTTCCAAGAAATACATGAACAATCTATTATTTGAAAGTAAATGTCCCCAAACCACAGTATTCATGGGTTGCACGTATCATCACAATATTGTTTTGTCTAGGAGATCCATGTAGTCCTTTACTCTGTTGGCTGTTGTCTAGGAGATCCATAAATACCTTTAGTCTGTTGGTTGTTGTCTAGTAGATCCTTTAGTCTGTTGGCTGTTGTCTAGGAGATCCATAAATACCTTTAGTCTGTTGGCTGTTGTCTAGTAGATCCTTTAGTCTGTTGGTTGTTGTCTGGAAGATCCATAAAGACCTTTAGTCTGTTTGTTGTTGTCTGGGAGATCCATAAAGACCTTTAGTCTGTTGGCTGTCGTCTAGGAGATCCATAAATACCTTTAGTCTATTTGCTGTTGTCTAGGAGATCCATAAAGACCTTTACTCTGTTGGCTGTTGTCTAGGAGATCCATAAAGACCTTTAGTCTGTTGGCTGTTGTCTAGTAGATCCATAAAGACATTTAGTCTGTTGGCTGTTGTCTAGTAGATCCATAAAGACCTTTAGTCTGTTGGCTGTTGTCTAGTAGATCCATAAAGACCTTTAGTCTGTTGGCTGTTGTCTAGTAGATCCATAAAGACCTTTAGTCTGTTGGCTGTTGTCTAGTAGATCCATAAAGACATTTAGTCTGTTGGCTGTTGTCTAGTAGATCCATAAAGACCTTTAGTCTGTTGGCTGTTGTCTAGTAGATCCATAAAGACCTTTAGTCTGTTGGCTGTTGTCTAGTAGATCCATAAAGACATTTAGTCTGTTGGCTGTTGTCTAGTAGATCCATAAAGACATTTAGTCTGTTGGCTGTTGTCTAGTAGATCCATAAAGACCTTTAGTCTGTTGGCTGTTGTCTAGTAGATCCATAAAGACATTTAGTCTGTTGGCTGTTGTCTAGTAGATCCATAAAGACATTTAGTCTGTTGGCTGTTGTCTAGTAGATCCATAAAGACCTTTAGTCTGTTGGCTGGATTCAAATACTGTTTAAAAATAATTTCAAATAATTCCTCTAAGCTTGATTGAGCTTCAAGTTTCAAGTTTAAACATGTATTCGCCACGTGCAGAGGATACAACAGGTGTAAAACAGTACAGTGAAATTCTTACCTTGAGAGGTCTTTCCCAACAATGCAGTGATGATAATGATAACATGCAGTACCAGTCAATCCAGGACTTTCTTGATTATTTACTATTTTCTACATTGTGGAATAATAATGAAGACGTCAAAACTGTGAAATAACACATATGGAATCATGTAGTAACCAAAAACGTGTTAAACAAATACAAATATATTTTATACTTGAGATACTGTACTCTAGAAATTAATATAAAATATAATTTACAAAACACACAAGAAGTAAAATATAAGCGGATGAAACACAAGACTGCAAGTTTATAAAGGTCAGTGCCAGTACCCTATTCAATGTTCAGGGGTACCAAAGTGGTTGAGGTGGATATACTGTATACAGGGAAACAGGAGTAAAAGTCACTAGTAGCAGGATAAATACAGGGCCGTCAGAAAGTATCATTTTAGGCGTAAAATGTTGTCAGAACCTCCCTGGAACCTAAAACATTCCCAGAACAGGAAAAAAATTTAACTTCTGTGCTGAGAAAGTAAAAAAAAAAGTTATGTTTTAACGGTCAGAAAATGTATTGCTTCGTTCCCATAACCAATGTGAATCCAAAAACATACGTTCCTACAACTTCCAACGTCCCGTGTGGCTCAGATGGTAGAGGAAGGTGCTTGCAATGCCAGGGTTGTGGGTTCGATTACAACAGTGGAGCAATATGGGAAAAAATACAAAAATGTAGTAACTCACTACAGTAAGTCACTCTAGATAACAGTGTCTGCTAAATGACTCAAATGTGAAATGAACCAATTGTGCTAGCTAGGTTCTGACCTGTAAAATGGAACCTTTCCTTACACAAGGTTCAACCAATTATGAAATACCACTTTGCAGGTCAAGAGTGTCCGTATAGCCTTCTCCATGTTCCAAAAATGTCTCCTGAAATGTGCACTCATTCACTATTTTTCACAAATAAAAAAGCATTGGATTGGTGAAGACATGAGGGAATTTCCACCATATTTCTTATACAGTCATTTCCTTTGAAATCAGTTTAGGGAAGTGAACAAGTGCACACTTTGTGAGGAAGGATGGATATTTGGGACTCAACGCTATTTTTTCAACCCAGGTCTGGTGTCCAGTACTACAAGTTGTTAAGGGTTAAAACGCTGGACAATGGTCGCTATAGGAGACAGTTGAGGTCGAAACGAATTACTCGTAAGGGACGGAGGAGTGGATGTTTCTGCACGTGCTCAAATGACCACTTAATGAAACATGACATTGGTTATTGGTTATGAACGACTGAGAGAAGGAGGAGGGCTGCAGAGTGAAAGTAGAGGAAGGTGACGGAGAAAAGGAGAAAAGATAAGTAGAGACAATTCAATAGAGACAATGAGGGAAGGGAGAAGAGTGGAGAGAGGAAGTGGTAGGGGTTGTGGTTAAGGAAGACAGTGTGAGAGAGGAAGTGGTAGGGGTTGTGGTTAAGGAAGAGGGAGAGAGAGGAAGTGGTAGGGGTTGTGGGAAAGAAGACAGTGAGAGAGAGGAAGTGGTAGGGGTTGTGGTGAGGGGAGAGAGAGGAAGTGGTAGGGGTTGTGGTGAAGGAAGAGGGTGAGAGAGAGGAAGTGGTAGGGGATGTGGTGAAGGAAGAGGGGAGAGAGAGAGGAAGTGGTAGGAGTTGTGGTGAAGGAAGAGGGTGAGAGAGAGGAAGTGGTAGGGGATGTGGTGAAGGAAGAGGGGAGAGAGAGAGGAAGTGGTAGGGGTTGTGGTTAAGGAAGGCAGTGAGAGAGAGGAAGTGGTAGGAGTTGTGGTGAAGAAAGACGATGAAAGAGAGGAAGTGGTAGGGGTTGTGGTGAAGGAAGACAATGAAAGAGAGGAAGTGGTAGGGGTTGTGGTGAAGGAAGAGGGTGAGAGAGAGGAAGAGGTAGGGGATGTGGTGAGGGGAGAGAGGGGAAGTGGTAGGGGTTGTGGTGAAGGAAGACGGGTGAGAGAGAGGAAGTGTTAGGGGTTGTGGTTAAGGGAGACGGGTGAGAGGGAGGAAGTGGTAGAGGTTGTGGTGAAGCAAGAGGGTGAAAGAGGAAGTGGTAGGGGATGTGGTGAAGGAAGAGGGGAGAGAGGAAGTGGTAGGGGTTGTGGTTAAGGAAGAGGGTGAGAAAGAGAGAGGAAGTGGTACGGGTTGTGGTTAAGGAAGACGGGTGAGAGAGAGGAAGTGGTAGGGGTTGTGGTGAAGGAAGAGGGGAGATAAATAGAGGAGGAAGAAAGAAAAAGTAAGAGAGGGAGAAGAGAAAGAAAATAAATGAGAAATGGAGAGAGCAGAAGGGAGAGGAGAGAAGAGGAGGTGAGAAGAAGGGAGATAGGATAAAGGAGAGAAGAGGACAGAGGAGAGAAAGGGAGGGGAGAGAGGAGAGGAGAGAGGAGGGGGTGAGGAGAGGAGAGAAGAGAAGAGAAGAGGAGAGAGGAGAGGAGAGAAAGGGCAAAGAGGAGAGGAGAGAGGCGAGGAGGGGAGAGAGGGGGAATAGAGGAGAGAAGAGAAGAGAAGAGAAGAGAAGAGAAGAGAAGAGAAGAGAAGAGAAGAGAAGAGAAGAGAAGAGAAGAGAAGAGGAGAGGAGAGGAGAGGAGAGGAGAGGAGAGGAGAGGAGAGATCATTGCTTGCTGTTTGGGGTTTTAGGCTGGGTTTCTGTACTTCGTGACATCAGCTGATGTAAAAAGGTATTTATAAATACATTTGATTGATTGATTGATTGAGAGGAGAGGAGAGGAGAGGAGAGGAGAGGAGAGGAGAGGAGAGGAGAGGAGAGGAGAGGAGAGGAGAGGAGAAAAGAGGAGAGGAGAAAAGAGGAGAGGAGACGAGAGGAGAGTTATATCATAAATAGGACTGGTGGAGTTATGTCACACATGTAGATGACAAAAATGTATGGAAATGTCTACTCTACCCAAAATTACCACCAACTAATTGCAGCATTTCCCCAAAAGTGGAAGTGAGGAACTTGTCTATCAGCCCTGCATTAAAAAACAAAAATGGTTCAAGAAAATTGATACAAATAAAATAAAATAAATTAACAGCTGTGCCATACAGGTTGCAAAATAGTTGGGAAGAAATGTCCGATGTACTGATTCCATGGCACATGGTTAATGAACTGATACGCAAAACATCGCCGGATTCAAACTTTTAATTTTTCTGTTTGAATTATTATACAAAATTATTGTTACCAATATAATGTTCTATATAAGAGGGATGCAAGCTTCCAGCTCTGCAGATTTAGCTGTGAAGAGACAGAGTCATTAGATCATTTATTTTGATACTGTCCATATGTAGCTTGTTTTTGACTCTGTAAATAGCACTGCTCGGTGATTTGAAAAGTCAAAGTCAATCGATCAATAATATAATAAAACTTTTAGCAAAAATGTTTATCTATAATTTACAAACTATGAGAATAAAAAGGTTCACAACTTTTGTGAAGCATCACAAATATATGACAAATAGTATCAACTGCACAGTTAAAAATATATGGCAAACAGAATCAAACGGGATTGAAATCGGAAATAGATGTGCAGGTTGAGCGTAGAGGAAGGACATCAGTAATAGATGAGAGAGGTTGAGGGTAGAGGAAGGACATCAGTAATAGATGGGGGAGGTTGAGGGTAGAGGAAGGACATCAGTAATAGATGAGAGAGGTTGAGGGTAGAGGAAGGACATCAGTAATAGATGGGAGAGGTTGAGGGTAGAGGAAGGACATCAGTAATAGATGGGGGAGGTTGAGGGTAGAGGAAGGACATCAGTAATAGATGTGCAGGTTGAGCGTAGAGGAAGGACATCAGTAATAGATGAGAGAGGTTGAGGGTAGAGGAAGGACATCAGTAATAGATGGGGGAGGTTGAGCGTAGAGGAAGGACATCAGTAATAGATGGGAGAGGTTGAGCGTAGAGGAAGGACATCAGTAATAGATGGGAGAGGTTGAGCGTAGAGGAAGCACATCTGTAATAGATGGGAGAGGTTGAGGGTAGAGGAAGGACATCAGTAATAGATGAGAGAGGTTGAGGGTAGAGGAAGGACATCAGTAATAGATGAGAGAGGTTGAGGGTAGAGGAAGGACATCAGTAATAGATGAGAGAGGTTGAGGGTAGAGGAAGGACATCAGTAATAGATGAGAGGGCTTGAGGGTAGAGGAAGGACATCAGTAATAGATGAGAGAGGTTGAGGGTAGAGGAAGGACATCAGTAATAGATGGGAGAGGTTTAGGGTAGAGGAAGGACATCAGTAATAGATGAGAGAGGTTGAGGGTAGAGGAAGGACATCAGTAATAGATGAGAGAGGTTGAGGGTAGAGGAAGGACATCAGTAATAGATGGGAGAGGTTGAGGGTAGAGGAAGGACATCAGTAATAGATGAGAGAGGTTGAGGGTAGAGGAAGGACATCAGTAATAGATGGGAGAGGTTGAGGGTAGAGGAAGGACATCAGTAATAGATGAGAGAGGTTGAGGGTAGAGGAAGGACATCAGTAATAGATGGGGGAGGTTGAGGGTAGAGGAAGGACATCAGTAGTAGATGAGAGAGGTTGAGGGTAGAGGAAGGACATCAGTAATAGATGAGAGAGGTTGAGGGTAGAGGAAGGACATCAGTAATAGATGAGAGAGGTTGAGGGTAGAGGAACGACAGGACTAAAAACAAACAAAATAGAGCTATTGTAAAATTGTTTGTGTCCGTAAAATGCATGTAGTGTGTATAAGCTTGAACAAAAGCCTAAGTATTGTTGTTCATTAGTTTACTCCAATTAGAGGAGGGGTGGTAGGGTTAGGGGAAAATAATAAAGGAAATATATTTTGGTCAAAAGTCAAAGGTTTGAACACACCTACTCATTGAAGGGTTTTTCTTTATATTTACTATTTTCTACATTGTAGAATAATAGTGAAGACATCAAAACTACGAAATAACACATATGGAATCATGTAGTAACCAAAAAAGTTTTAAACAAATCTAAAATAATTTTATTTTTTGTGTCACGTTCGTTAAATGGAGGAGACCAAGGCGCAGCGTGATTTGAATACATATTGTACATTTAATGAAGACGTACACTAAACAAACTACAAAAATAACAAAACGAACGTGACGCTATACTACAAACGTGCAAACACAGGCAACTAGACACAGACAATAACCCACGAAATAAACAAAGAAGATGGCTGCCTAAATATGGTTCCCAATCAGAGACAACGATAAACAGCTGCCTCTAATTGAGAACCAATCTAGGCAACCATAGACATACATAAACACATAGATGGTAAACAACCCCATAAACCTACAAAACCCCTGGACAGTACAAAAACACATACATCACCCATGTCACACCCTGACCTAACCAAACAATAAAGAAAACAAAGAATACTGGAGATTTTGACAATTTTGGGGGGCTTTCCTCTGACATGCATTAGATCTGGGTGTGCGTGTGTGTGTGTTAGACCATATGCATGGATAGGAGAGAACATTGGCTGTAGTGAACTGAGTGCGATGTGAACAGACAGAAACCAGCTACTGTAATGATTCATCTATACACAGAGTAAACTGCATTACATTCCCCCATGCAGTCGCCTGTACACACACACACACACACACACACACACACACACACACACTATCTCTCTGTCTGCCTCTTCCACTGTTCTCTCCACACCCCCAGTGTAGTGGGAATGTGCAGAAGGCATGAATATTGATAACAATAGGGGGGCTTAGTCCCAAATTACACCATATTCCCTATATCTTGCACTATGTTTAACCTGGGCCCATGTCAAAAGTAGTGCACTATATATGGACTAGGGTGCCATTTGGGACTGATGCTCGATGAGTACGCTGAGACTCACTCCTACAGTCACTGGGAACATATGAACATGGATGAATATGGAATAGAAATAGTTCTGGGAATGAAAGAATGCTAAATATGGATTTCTGTTTGACCTCTAAACTTTTCTCCTGTACAAGAGCTGAGTTGCCATCTTGGACAAGTTCCTCTTGATAGTTACACGCGTCTCTGTTCTGTGTGAACGACAAAGTCAGATGGTGAATTTAGTAAAGATATGTCATCCCCCTTTTACATTTTACCTTTCCCTACCACTCTACTATTGCCTATCTTTCCCTCCTCTCCTCTAACTCTCTCCTATCTTCCCCCTGTTCCCCCCTGCTCTCCTCTAACTCTCTCTCCTATCTTCCCCCTGTTCCCACCTCCTCTCCTCTAACTCTCTCCTATCTTCCCCCTGTTCCTCCCTGCTCTCCTCTAACTCTCTCTCCTATCTTCCCCCTGTTCCCACCTCCTCTCCTCTAACTCTCTCTCCTATCTTCCCCCTGTTCCCCCCTCCTCTCCTCTAACTCTCTCTCCTATCTTCCCCCTGTTCCCCCCTCCTCTCCTCTAACTCTCTCTCCTATCTTCCCCCTGTTCCCCCCTCCTCTCCTCTGACTCTCTCTCCTATCTTCCCCCTGTTCCCCCCTCCTCTCCTCTGACTCTCTCTCCTATCTTCCGCCTGTTCCACTCCCCTCCTCTAACTCTCTCTCCTATCTTCCCCCTGTTCCCCTCCCTCCACTATCTGCAGCCAGATCGCTCATGATTGACTTCGAAATGGAACGTCTGTCCATGTCCTGAGGACACCGGGGAATGGAACGTCTGTCCATGTCCTGAGGACACCGGGGAATGGAACGTCTGTCCAAGTCCTGAGGACACCGGAGAATGGAACGTCTGTCCATGTCCTGACCACGCCCGAGAATGACGTTAAAACCTGCCACTAGGGGCAACAGTGAGCACAATAAGTGTTTGCCCTCAGGCCACTCCTCTTTATTTTATTGAACCTTTATTTAACTCGGCAAGTCAGTTAAGAGATTCTTATTTACAAAGACGGCCTACCAGGGAACAGTGGGTTAACTGCCTTGTTCAAGGGCACAAAAACAGATTTTTACCTTGTCAGCTCAGGGTGGCAGGTAGCCTAGTGGTTGGACTGTTGGGCCAGTAACTGAAAGGTTGCTGGGTTGAATCACTGAGCTGACAATGTAAAAACCTGAACTGCCCTGAACAAAGCAGTTCACTGTTCCCTGGTAGGCTGTCATTGTAAATAAGAATTTGTTCTTAACTGACTTGCCTAGGTAAAGAACAACGAGACTCCCAATCACAGCTGGTTGTGATACAGCCTGGAATCAAACCAGGGTGTATGTAGTGATGCCTCTAGCACTGAGAAGCTGTGCCACTTGCCAGCCACTACCACATATCTACAATGTAGAGTGTGTGTGCCCGTGTCTCTTCAGTGTTTAATTTGTATCTGATTCTACTGCCTGCTGTCACACCAGCCTTCGCCTTGGCGCCCCCTCCTGTCCAGCTCAGGCGTTCGGCGTCGCCGGCCTTCTAGCTGCTGCCGAACCGACTGCTGGCAAACTCCCTTCACTCATCAACCCCGGACTTGTCTCGTCATAATTACACACACCTGGTTCCAATCCCTACTCTATCACTGTATATATTCTCCCTCTGTCATTTGTCTTCGTCAGTCATTGTAAATGTTGCTTGTTTTCCTGGGAGGAATCTCTCCTACTATTTTCCTGAGTACTTTATTATTTTGCACTTTGGGTTTCGTCCAGGTTTTATGTACATTACAGTACATTAATAAATTCAGTAGTTCTAAACCTGTGACTGCCTCCTGCCTACTCCTCGCTACACTTGTGACACTTGCAATAGTGACTTGCTTTGTCATATTCCAGGAAGTCATGGCTCTATGTAGTGCTGCTTCCCGACACTGGCTTCATTAAATAATAAAGCGTCATTAAATTGTTGCCTGCAGCAGTTAGTCACCAACGCTATGGATGACATGAAAGCAGCCTGAACAGCTTTGCTTGGGCGAGTAAAATGGCCAGAGTCATTTGTTCTGTCATTTGTATCTGGTAGAAGCTTGACTGCCGTTGTCCTTGACTGGGTGCTTGACTGCCGTTGTCCTTGACTGGGTGCTTGACTGCCGTTGTCCTTGACTGGGTGCTTGACTGCCGTTGTCCTTGACTGGGTGCTTGACTGCCGTTGTGAGGTCACAACGCTCGGATCAACACTACTCCTCGGGCCAGTGTGCGCTCTGAACGCTCAGAGAGCGAAACGCTCTGAATTTACAAACGGACAATCTGACAACGCTCTGAATTTACTAACGGACAATCTGACAACGCTCTGAATTTACTAACGGACAATCTGACAACGCTCTGAATTTACTAACGGACAATCTGACAACGCTCTGAATTTACTACCGGACAATCTGACAACGCTCTGAATTTACTACCGGACAATCTGACAACGCTCTGAATTTACAAACGGACAATCTGACAACGCTCTGAATTTACAAACAGACAATCTGACAACGCTCTGAATTTACTACCGGACAATCTGACAACGCTCTGAATTTACTACCGGACAATCTGACAACGCTCTGAATTTACAAACGGACAATCTGACAACGCTCTGAATTTACTACCGGACAATCTGACAACGCTCTGAATTTACAAACAGACAATCTGACAACGCTCTGAATTTACAAACAGACAATCTGACAACGCTCTGAGTTTACTAATGCCCAGAGCACACTCTGGCACTCCAGATAAAATTGACAAACACACCTGTAGAATAAACCAGCCTTTAGTCTTGAAATCTTTGGGTTGTTCAGCCGTTATTTAAAGTGTTCTTGTACATACGGTGTATTATTTAGTTCAGCTTCTGTCTCAAGGCCATCAGACTGTTAAACAGACATCACTAACACTGAGAGGCTGCTGAAAATCATCGGCCACTTTAATAAATGGATCATTAGTCACTTTAATCATGTTTACATACCCATGCATTACTCATCTCATATGTATATACTGCATTTTGTACCATCACCTGCATCTTGTCTATGCCGCTCTGTCATCGCTCATACATATATTTATATGTATATATTCTTATTCCATTCCTTTACTTAGATTTGTGTGTATTAGGTAGTTGTGGAACTGTTAGATTACTTGTTAGATATTACTGCACTGTCGGAACTAGAAGCACAAGCATTTCGCTACACTCACATGAACATCTGCTAACCATGTGTATGTGACCAATAACATTTGATTTGATTTTGTTTTGATTATTTCTCTACTAGCATTGACACAGTCTATTTTCGATATTGCTACTGTGCCAGTAAGCGTTTCACTGTACCGTTTACACCTTCTGTATCCCCTGCATGTGACAAATAAACGTTGATGTGATGTAGTGTGTATTTATCAGAGACAGTAATGTGAAGAACAACATGACCTGCACCAAAGTCAGATTAGAATATAGACCAAGGATGAGATAAAGTGTATTTTTACCTGGAGGTTTTCCTTATTGTAGGCTACTATTTTTAGTCTTGAAATCTTTGGTTGTTTACTACACTACTGTACTCACTCTGTTTAGCACACGACCTCACATGTGAATCCTTAAAGAGATGGGTGGGGCTAAGGATTAAGAACGATGCTGAATATGTGTAGACAAAGAAGAGCTCTCCAGTACCAAAACAATTCAAGTGCCATTTTCTCAGAAGTGAGGTTATACGCTTATCAACTTTCAAAGCAGAATGACTTTCCCATTGTACCTGAACTGTAGTGTATGATTTATCATTTTCTAGCTCTGAATCTTTACTTTTATCCAATGTAAAAAAAAACACCCTTTCAATTGTTGCTACCTAAGGCCGAATCGAGCCGGTCGGTCACATATTATTAACGTTAGCTCTCCGTGTACATTTAAAGGCCAGTCGAACTGCCCTGTTCTGAGCCAAATGTTTTCCAAAGTCCCTCTTTGTGGCACCTGACCACATCACTAGACAGTAGTCCAGGTGTGACAAAACTATGGCCTGTAGGACCTTCCTTGTTGATCGTGTTGTTAAAAAGGCAGAGTAACGCTTTATTATGAACAGGCTGTATCACAACCGGCAGTGATTGGGAGTCCCATAGGGTGGCGCACAATTGGTCCAGCATCGCCCGGGTTTGGGTAGGCCATCATTGTAAATAAGAATTTATTCTTAACTGACTTGCCTAGTTAAATAATTGTTAAATTAAAAAAAATACTGTTGCATCAACATGTTTACAATCCAGGGTTACTCCAAGCAGTTTAGTCACCTCAACTTGCTTAATTTCAACATGATTTATTACAAGATATTGTTGAGGTTCATGGTTGAGTGAATGATTTGTCCCAAATACAATACTTTAGATTTTTGAAATGTTTAGGACTAACTTATTCCTTGCCACCCATTCTTATACTGACTGCAGCTCTTTGTTAAGTGTTGCAGTGATTTCAGACTCTGTAGTAGCTGATGTGTATAGTGTTGAGTCATCCAGATACATAGATACACTGGCTTTACTCAAAGCCAGTGGCATGTCGTTATTAAAGATTGAAAACCGTAAGGGGCCTAGACAGCTGCAATGTTACAAATGTCACAGAGACAGACAGCCAAGGTTTATACAAATCTCCGCTGTTGAAAACTAAATGTTAGTCTAAAAGAAATGAGAGATAATGTCTAGATCATTTTTTACAGTGGAGATCAAGTTTATAAATTGCTTGGCTGGGCTGATGAGACAGTGGATTGCGCTGTCAGTTGGAACAGAGTAAATAGGCATTTTAACGTCATGGATTTAGCCGGTGGTAACTTGTGGAAAAGACACCGACCGGAATGCGGTTTTAACCAATCAGCATTCAGGATAAGACCCGCTTGTTGTATAATAAAGAACACCCTCTGTGTTCTGTTAGACAGATAACTCTTTATCCACAATAATGCAGGGGGTGTAACCCACATGTTTTCCCTGCAGCAGAATATGATCGATAATATCAAAGGCCACACTGAAGTCTAACAAAACATCAATTTCTCTCAGCCAATCATCAGTCATCTGTGTAAGTGCCGCGCATGTTGAATGACCTTCCCTAAAAGTTTGCTGAAATTCTGCGGTCAATTTGTTTACTGTAAAACAGCATTGTATCTGGTGAAACACAATTTTTTCCATACGTTTTCTGAGGGTTGGCAACCGGCTGATTGGGGGTTTACTATTCTTGGGTAGCGGAATGACTTTAGCTTCCATCCAGACCTGAGGGCACATACTTTCTAGAAGGCTTAGATTGAAGATAGGGCAAATAGAAGTGGCAATATTCTGGGCGATCTGGGACAAGGAGATCAATCCTTTGGAAGCGAGCTGTAGCCGATTGGACGCTGACGCTGCTCATTCACGCTGCTCGTTCCGCGGGTAAGCGAGTGCTCCTACCACAGTTTCTCTGCAATGCATCTTTGACCGGTGTTTTGGCTTACTGCCCCACATATGGGTGTATCCACAGCACTGACTTTCTAGTTGGTGATCTCCCGCTCGTTTAGTACAGGCAGCCAGGATCCTTACAGTGAGTAAGTCCTATGCCTTCTCTCCTCTCTGTTTATCATACTGCTTCATGTGTCATCAAGTCTGTGTTGCTGCCTTCTCTCTGTTTATCATACTGGTGCATGTGTCATCAAGTCTGTGTTGCCTGTGTGTGTTTGCCATTTCACTTGTGGAACTTGTTTTCGGAAGGCGGGGTGGGTGTCGTGTTTGCGAACTAATTTTAGCTCTCAACAAGTTTGTAGTGAGGCTAATACTTGACAGAAAAACACCTCAAAGCACAATATGGAAGAGGAATATACGTATCAAGCACTGAACTACTGGATCAACACTACACTCCATGAACTACTGCATCAACACTAAACTCCATGAACTACTGAATCAACACTACCCTCCATAAACTACTGCATCAACACTACACTCCATAAACTACGGCATCAACACTACACTCCATGAATGAACTACTGCGTCAACACTACACTCCATGAATAAACTACTGGATCAACACTACGCTCCATGAACTAATGGGTCAACACTACACTCCATGAATGAACTACTACATCAACACTACACTCCATGAATGAACTACTGGATCAACACTACACTCCATGAACTACTGGATCAACACTACCCTCCATGAATTAACTACTGGATCAACACTACGCTCCATGAATTAATGGGTCAACACTACACTCCATGAACTACTGCATCAACACTACCCTCCATGAACTACTGGATCAACACTACCCTCCATAAACTACTGCATCAACACTACGCTCCATGAACTAATGGGTCAACACTACACTCCATGAATGAACTACTGGATCAACACTACCCTCCATAAACTATGGCATCAACACTACACTCCATGAATGAACTACTGGATCAACACTACCCTCCATGAACTAATGGGTCAACACTACACTCCATGAATGAACTACTACATCAACACTACACTCCATGAATGAACTACTGGATCAACACTACCCTCCATAAACTACGGCATCAACACTACACTCCATAAACTACGGCATCAACACTACACTCCATGAATGAACTACTGCATCAACACTACCCTCCATAAACTACGGCATCAACACTACACTCCATGAATGAACTACTGCATCAACACTACACTCCATGAATGAACTACTGGATCAACACTACGCTCCATGAACTAATGGGTCAACACTACACTCCATGAATGAACTACTACATCAACACTACACTCCATGAATGAACTACTGGATCAACACTACACTCCATGAACTACTGGATCAACACTACACTCCATGAATGAACTACTGGATCAACACTACGCTCCGTGAATTAATGGGTCAACACTACACTCCATGAATGAACTACTGGAACAACACTACACTCCATGAATGAACTACTGGATCAACACTACACTCCATGAACTACTGCATCAACACTACCCTCCATGAACTACTGCATCAACACTACACTCCATGAACTACAGCATCAACACTACCCTCCATGAACTACTGGATCAACACTACACTCCATGAACTACAGCATCAACACTACCCTCCATGAACTACTGCATCAACACTACACTCCATGAACTATTGCATCAACACTACCCTCCATAAACTACTGCATCAACACTACCCTCCATAAACTACTGCATCAACACTACACTCCATGAATTAACTACTGCATCAACACTACACTCCTTGAATGAACTACTGGATCAACACTACACTCCATGAATTAATGGGTCAACACTACACTCCATGAATTAACTACTGCATCAACACTACCCTCCATAAACTACTGCATCAACACTACACTCCATGAATGAACTACTGCATCAACACTACCCTCCATAAACTACAGCATCAACACTACACTCCATGAATGAACTACTGCATCAACACTACACTCCATGAATGAACTACTGGATCAACACTACACTCCATGAACTACAGCATCAACACTACACTCCATGAATGAACTACTGCATCAACACTACACTCCATGAACTACTGCATCAACACTACCCTCCATAAACTATTGCATCAACACTACACTCCATAAACTACTGCATCAACACTACACTCCATGAACTACTGCATCAACACTACACTCCATGAACTACTGCATCAACACTACACTCCATGAACTATTGCATCAACACTACACTCCATAAACTGCTGGATCAACACTACACTCCATGAACTACAGCATCAACACTACCCTCCATGAACTACTGGATCAACAAAAATAGCTATAAAGATTTAATAGTTCTGCAGGAAAAAAGTCCTTCCTGTAACTATTATATGGATTCTACCAACAAAAGGGTTGATGATCTGTTTAAGGATGTAATGGAATTTAAACACAGCATTTATAACCATGTCTGAGGATTTCACCATTTTCCAAACAACACTTGACAAGCACTCTTCCAAAGCAGACTACCTCGTAAACCAATCAAAGCGCAATACAATTTTAATCAATGGATTTGAGGATGTAAAGACTGAAACTTGTCATGACACCGAAGTCAAGGCCAAGAAACTCCTGGGAGATCAACTCAAACTGAACTCATGGAGATGGAGAGGGCTCATAGGAACGGTACTTTCTTCCCCGATGGACGGCCCAGATCTATAGTGATGAAACTGCTCAGGTTCAAAGACAAGGAGGAGATTCTCAGGAGTGGAGATCAGGAGATCTTCATCAATAAAGACTTAAAGATGCCCGATGTGGCAAAGCATCGCGCCGACTACAGAGATGTCATGACCAAACTCTACAAACTCCATCTTCGCCCAGCCTTACTCTTCCCTGCAAGACTAAGAATTACCCCGCCTTCCGGTGAGAAGATTTGGCTCTCCTCGGTTTTGGACGCAGAGAAGTTCATCCGGGGATATACACCAATCCCCCGTACAAGTTAGAGTGCCTTGTTATTGCGTGTTAGGGTCTGCTCATGGACTCGAATCCATACTATACCATATTGGGTGAAAACGTATTAAACGGGCTCAACAAGGGCTACCGAACATGTAAGACGTTGAGCAGACCAATGGATGGCGGTCAGAGCTCTCATTTAACGTTAAAGTCTCTTTCATCCCGGCTGTGCTCAGAGCGATGCATATTTTTTACTTCCAGGTTTGATCACTGACACCTTCGGACGGATATACTTATATTCTCCCACTTTTGTTTTGTTTCGTTATTTATTTTACAATCCTTACATTATTCTTACTACCATACCATTTATTTATTGCTTGCAGGGAACTGGGGGTGATGGTTGGGAGGGGGCACCTGGTTAGCAGGTTGATGTTTTGTGCCGTTCTGCCTTTGTCTGGCCGTGGGCCTCTCTCCCGACTAGAGTCCCACCAGCCCTCTGTAGTGCTAATGTCTGTGTAGGTGTGCGTACATATAATTACTATTTGTACTTTATTACTATTTTCTCTTAGCATTTTAGTATTATGTACTGTATATTCTGAACAATAAATGATCAACATTTGATCAAATCTGGCAGCCTTTCCTCTCCTACTTGGACGAGTCGGCGCTGTGAAGTTGTACTTATTAACGCACTCTCAATTGTAATATTTTAATCTACCATTGTGCAGCATGTGCTGGCCCTGCCACCCGAGCAGTTGGGAATAGGGGGGGGGGGATAAGGGGGGGATAGGGGGGCCATCTTCCCTCTTTCTTTCTACGTGTCCTTGTTTTGTATGTCGTGTCTTGTATTATTTGTTCTGCACCCAGAACTGTGGGTCTTGTTGTTCCTGTATGCTCTTTTATGGTGAAATAAGAATTATATATTGTATATTGTATAATTGTATATTGTCTTGTATACCTACCTATACACCATTCTTGTGTGTGTTCAATAAAAAATATTTGAAACAAAGAATTCCGGCTCTCACAGACCTGTTAGTTTTTCTTTAAGAAGCCCTCCTGTTCTCCACTCATTATCTGTATTAACTGCACCTGTTTGAACTCATTACCTGTATAAAAGACACCTGTACACACTCAATCAAACAGACTCCAACCTCTCCACAATGGCCAAGACCAGAGAGCTGTGTAAGGACATCAGGGATAAAATTCTAGACCTGCACAAGGCTGGGATGGGCTACAGGACAATAGGCAAGCAGCTTGGTGAGAAGGCAACAACTGTTGGCGCAATTATTAGAAAATGGAAGAAGTTCAAGATGACGGTCAATCACCCTTGGTCTGGGGCTCCATGCAAGATCTCACCTCGTGGGGCATCAATGATCATGAGGAAGGTGAGGGATCAGCCCAGAACTACACGGCAGGACCTGGTCAATGACCTGAAGAGAGCTGGGACCACAGTCTCAAAGAAAACCATTAGTAACACACTATGCCATCATGGATTAAAATCCTGCAGCGCACGCAAGGTCCCCCTGCTCAAGCCAGCACATGTCCAGGCCCGTCTGAAGTTTGCCAAAGACCATCTGGATGATCCAGAGGAGGAATGGGAGAAAGTCATGTGGTCTGATGAGACAAAAATAGAGCTTTTTGGTCTAAACTCCACTCGCCGTGTTTGAAGGAAGAAGAAGGATGAGTACACCATCCCAACCGTGAAGCATGGAGGTGGAAACATCATTCTTTGGGGATGCTTTTCTGCAAAGGGGACACACCTGCATTGCTTGCTGTTTGGGGTTTTAGGCTGGGTTTCTGTACAGCACTTTGAGATATCAGCTGATGTACGAAGGGCTATATTAATAAATTTGATTTGATTTGAGGACGACTGCACCGTATTGATGGGAGGATGGATGGGGCCATGTATCGCGAGATCCTTCCCTCAGTAAGAGTATTGAAGATGGGTCCTGGCTGGGTCTTCCAGCATGACAATGACCCAAAACACACAGCCAGGGCAACTAAGGAGTGGCACCATAAGAAGCATCTCAAGGTCCTGGAGTGGTCTAGCCAGTCTCCAGACCTGAACCCAATAGAAAATCTTTGGAGGGAGCTGAAAGTTCGTATTGCCCAGCGACAGCCCCGAATCCTGAAGGATCTGGAGAAGGTCTGTATGGAGGAGTGGGCCAAAATCCCTGCTGTAGTGTGTGCAAACCTGGTCAAGAACTACAGGAAACGTATGATCTCTGTAATTGCAAATAAAGGTTTCTGTACCAAATATTAAGTTCTGCTTTTCTGATGTATCAAATACTTATGTCATACAATAAGATGCTAATTAAGTACTTAAAAATCATACAATGTGATTTTCTGGATTTTTGTTTTAGATTCCGTCTCTAACAGTTGAAGTGTACCTATGATAAAAAATTACAGACCTCTACGTGCTTTGTAAGTTGGAAAACCTGCAAAATCGGCAGTGTATCAAATATTTGTTCTCTCCACTGTACATGTAATATGAGTAATGGAAGGTATGTAAACATTAATAAAGTGGCATTATTTAAAGTAGCCTTGTTTAAAGTGACTAGTGATCCATTTATTAAAGTGTCCAGTGATTGGGTCTCAATGTAGGCAGCAACCTCTCTGAGTTAGTGATTGCTGTTTAGCAGTCTGATGGCCTTGAGATAGAAGCTGTTCTTCAGTCTCTCGGTCACAGCTTTGATACACCTGTACTGACCTCGCCTTCTGGATGGTAGCGGTGTGAACAGGCAGTGGCTCAGGTGGTTGTTGTCCTTGATGATCTATTTGACCTTCCTGTGACATCGGGTGCTGTAGGTGTCATGGAGGACAGGTAGTTTGCCACCGGTGATGCGTTGTGCAGACCCCCACCACCTTCTGGAGAGCCTTGCGGTTGAGGGCGGTGCAGTTTCTGTACCAGCCTGTGATACAGCCCGGAAGGATGCTCTCGATTGTGCATCTGTAAAATTTTGTCAGGGTTTTGGCTGATAAGCCAAATTTCTTCAGCCTCCTGAGGTTGAAGAGGCGCTGTTGAGCCTTCTTCACCACACTGTCTGTGAGGGTGGTCCATTTCAATTTGCCTGTGATGTGTACGCCCAGGAACTTAAAACTTTCTACCTTCTCCACTGCTGTCCCTTCGATGTGGATAGGGGGGTGCTCCCTCTGCTGTTTCCTGAAGTCCACGATCATCTCCTTTGTTTTGTTGAGTAAGAGGTTGTTTTCCTGACAGTACACTCCGGGTGCCCTCCCCTCCTCCCTGTAGGCTGTCTCGTAGTCGTTGGTGATCAGGCCCACTACTGTTGTGTCGTTTGCAAAATTGATGATGGAGGCGTGCATGACCACGCAGTCGTGGGTGAACAGGGAGTACAGGCATGTGCTGAGCACACACCCTTGTGGGACCCCATTGTTGAGGGTCAGTGAAGTGGAGAAGTTGTTTCCTACCTTGACCACCTGGGGGCGGCCCATCAGAAAGTCCAGGACCCAGTTGCACAAGGCGGGGTTGAGACCCAGGGCCTCCAGCTTGATGATGAGCTTGGTGTTGAATGCTGAGCTGTAGTTAATGAACAGCATTCTTACATTGGTATTCCTTTTGTCCAGATGGGATGGGCAGTGTGCAGTGTGATGTTGATTGTGTCCTCTGTGGACCTGTTGGGGCAGTATTTAAACTGAAGTGGAACTAGGGTGGCCGGTAAGGTGGAGGTGATATGATCCTTGACCAGCCTCTCAAAGCACTTCATGATGACAGAAGTAAGTGCTACGGGGGGTAGTCATTTAGTTCAGTTATCTTTGCCTTCTTGGGGAAAGGGACAATGGTAGCCATCTTGAAGCATGTGGGGACAACAGACTGGGATAGGGAGCGATTGAAAATGTCCGTAAACCCACCAGACAGCTAGTCTGCACATGCTCTGAGGACGCGGCTAGGGATGCCGTCCGGGCCAGCAGCCTTGCGAGGGTTAACAAGTTTAAATGTTTTACTCACGTCAGCCACAGAGAAGGAGAGGGGGGGGACGCAGTCTTTATTAGCGAGCCGCGACGGTGGCACTGTATTATCCTCAAAGAGGGCAAAGAAGTTGTTTACTTTGTCTGGAAGTGTGACTTCAGTGTCTGTGTTTTTGTTTTGTAGTCTGTTATTTCCTGTAGACCCTGCCATATATGTCTGGTGTCTGAGCTGTTGAATTGCAACTCCACCTTGTCCCTGTACCTGCATTTTGCTTGTTTGATTGCCTTGCGGAGGGAATAACTACAGCCATATTTGAAGACCTTTTTCCACGGTTTAATGCGGTGGATCGTACTTTCAGTTTTGCCCGAATGTCGAACATCCATCCACGGTTTCTGGTTAGGGTACGTTTTAATAGTCACAGTGGGTACAACATCTCCAATGCAATTCTTAATAAACGCACTCACCGAGTCAGCGTATAGGTCAATGTTGTTCTCTGAGGCTGACCGAAACATATTCCAGTCCGCGTGATCAAAACAATCTTGAAGCGTGGCTTTCGATTGGTCAGACCAGCGTTGAATGGTTCTTGTCACTGGTACATCCTGTTTGAGTTTCTGCCTATAAGACGGAACGAGCAAGAAGGCGTCGTGGTCGGATTTGCCGAAGGGAGGGCTTTGTATGCATCACGGAATTTAGAGTAGCAGTGATCGAGAGTACCCTGTGAGTCGTGCAATCAATATTCTGATAGAATTGTTGTTCTCAAATTTGCTTTGTTAAAATCCCCAGCTACAATAAATGCAGCCTCTGGATATGTTTTCCAGTTTAAATAGAGTCCAGGGAAGTTCCTTGAGGGCCATCTTTGTGTTCACTTTTTATTTATTTTTTACCTTTATTTAACTAGGCAAGTCAGTTAAGAACAAATTCTTATTTTCAATGACAGCCTAGGAACAGTGGGTTAACTGCCTGTTCAGGGGCAGAACGACAGATTTGTACCTTGTCAGCTCGGGGATATGAACTTGCAACCTTTCGGTTACTAGTCCAACGCTCTAACCACTAGGCTACCCTGCCGCTTGAGGGGGAATGTACACAGCTGTGACTATAATTGATGAGAATTCTCTTGGTAGGCAAAATGGCCGGCATTTGAATATCAGGAATTCTAGGTCGGGTGAGCAGAAGGACTTGAGTTCCTGTATGTTGTTATGATTACACGTGAGTCATTAATCATAAAACATTCACCCCCGCCCTTCCTCTTCCCAGAGAGGTGTTCATCTCTGTCGGAACAATGCAAGGAGAAGCCCGGTGGCTGATCCGATTCTGACAACATATCCCAAGAGAACCATGTTTACGTGAAACAGAGAATGCCACAATCTCTGATGTCTCTCTGGAAGGCAACCATTGCTCTAATTTCATCTACCTTGTTGTCAAGAGACTGGACATTGGCGAGTAGTATGCTAGGGAGCGGTGAGCGATGTGCATGTCTATGGAGCCTGACCAGAAGGCCGCTCCGTCTGCCCCTTTTGAGGTGCCCATGTTTTGGTTCGTCTACTGGGATCTGATCCATTGTCCTGGGTGGTGGTCAGTTTAAACTGTTCTGCCTTATTATTATTCGACCATGCTGGTCATTTATGAACATTTGAACATCTTGGCCATGTTCTGTTATAATCTCCACCCGGCACAGCCAGAAGAGGACTGGCCACCCCACATTGCCTGGTTCCTCTCTAGGTTTCTTCCTAGGTTTTGGCCTTTCTAGGGAGTTTTTCCTAGCCACCGTGCTTCTACACCTGCATTGTTTGCTGTTTGGGGTTTTAGGCTGGGTGTCTGTACAGCACTTTGAGATATCAGCTGATGTACGAAGGGCTATATAAATACATTTGATTTGATTTGATTTGATTTGGTCCAAACAGAGGATCCGCTTCGGGAAAGTTCTATTCCTGGCCGTAATGTTGGTAAGTTGACGTTGCTCTTATATCCAATAGTTCCTCCCGGCTGTATGTAATAAGACTCAAGATTTCCTGGGGTAACAATGTAAGAAATAATACATTTAAAAAAACTAAATACTGCATAGTTTCCTAAGAACGCGAAGCAAGGTGACCATTTCTGTCGGCGACCATCTCTGCACACACACATTTAAACAAAACAATATATATAGTTTTTCTGATCAGTGATGAATTAATTTATACATTTATAATTAGTACATTTTGTCATCTGTTTTAACAAACCTTTTTTAATTTTGTACTTATCTATTGTATATAGTTTTTTGTGGTAAGGTTTTCATATACTGTACAATCTTGGGCTTCCAACCACTTATACACCATTCTTGTTTTGTTTTAATGCGTTTTTATTCGTATTGTTATCTCTCACTTGGTTTCTTTGGTCCAAATAAATAAAATATAATTGTTTTAAATATTCTTCAACGAGTGAACGGTAGGTAGTCAATTAGGCGCAAGCTCAAAAACCCAACATTAGCATGAATTATGTGAAAAAAGAAGTATAACATTACAAAATGTTTTCGCGATGTGAGATAATTAACTTGTTCTCTGTAATATCGTATAGCTTTGGAATCGTAGTATTGGGTACTTTTGAGGAAAATATGCAGGTTTCTCGACTCATTGCCTGACTTTGAGAAGGGATTGTGAGCATGACAACGTGAATGCGATTGTCCGACAGTCTGCTGAGTGGGGGAGTTTTACGTTCCTCCATTCATTGCCCAATGGGATTCGTATCTTCTCCTTTCTCTAATATTTCTGGCGTTGTGGACGGGGGAGGCAAATGGGCATAATTCCATGTTTCCGGATCCAAAGGTTGCATATTCAATCCCAGTGGTAGTTTTATTTTTAACCCTATCCCAAACCTTAACCTTTAAACATTCGGAATGTATGTGTAAACTTATTGTTTTAAAAATATCCAAAACCTTAATGAAGCCTTAACCATTTGGAAAAATGAGGAGCAAGCCAGGGTGCCAAAAATACTTGACGTTAGGAGCAACTTCTAACTTTGAGGTTTGGCGAAACGTCCGTCTCAGTCAAATTGGTAAAACCGTGAGATCTTGTTGCGATCTGATCCTGGTTTCTTCCTCTACAGTGAATGGAGGGTGTCTGTCTCTTTACACATCTCTATTGGTCCTGTGTGGCTCAGTTAGAAACACCAAGGTTGTGGGTTCAATTCCTACAGGGATCAGTTGCCTTGGATAAAAGCTTCGTCTGCTAATTGGCAAACATAGACATGATTCCCCTGTTGCCTGGGCCAGATATGAAGCATTCTGTCTGTCTGTCTGTCTGTCTGTCTGTCTGTAACCCTCATGTAGTGGATCCTTACCACAGCAGTGTTTCTGATAGCAGCTCAACCATCCTAGGTCATTATTAAATAAAGGAGGTCTGGGTTGAATGCTTCAAAGAGGGAGTTTTCTTTTGGTTAACTTTGCCTGCGACCCAAATGGCACTCTCTTCCCTATAAAGTGCCATAGGGTTCTGGTCAAACGTAGTGCACTATATATTGGATATAGGGTGCAATTAGGGAAGCAGGGCTATGTGAGAGCTGTCTCCTCTATTAATCCTGTTGTGACTTCAGAGAGAAGAATGAAGTTTTACAGGAAAAGTGTGTTTCTCTTCCCTGTTCACCCCTCCCCTGTTCACCCCTCCCCTGTCAGAACTCCTGAATGATGTGCTGGTAGTGATGCGTGACTTATACATGTACACGTTTAGTAAACACACACACGCACACCACACACACACTCTCTCCCTCACACACACACACACACACACACACACACACACACATAGCGGATAATCCGTCTGATTGAAGAGCTTTCAGACGGGTAATTCAATTTCCCAACGATCTAACATGGTGGCTGCACACCCAAACATACACAGACACACACACATATGGATCCGTCATGGTGGCTTCACACAGATCCTGTGTTCTGGGACCAGATGAGGGAAACCAGAAGCAATAACACACACAGTTAGTGCCACAGAGATAGAGGGAGGGAGGGAAGAAAGGGGTCATATTTCAAATTGAGAAATGTAATAAACACAGAGGCCTTTAGCTACTGTACCATAAGCCCAACACCTACGATTACAGTTCATCCAGTGCTAGTAATCAACAAGATCTCATAGTTTCACCTCGAAATTCCACACATTAAATCTGCGTGGTTACAGGATTAATTCCACATGGTTACAGGCTAAAAAGCAAAAACATCTCAAATGGTTAATAAGTTTAGGTTTTGATTCCAAGTGGTTAAAGTCCGGCTTAAAACAAAATACTTAAAAAGAACGTTTCCATCAAATAGGATCAATTCTCCCGGCTTGCTAGGGTGTCCAATCGAAACACATATTTTGACCAATGGATCTATCATATCGCTATCATAATCCCCTCAAAGGTTATTGGAGTTTTTACCCTTGTAGGATGGCCAGAATGACTAAATCAATGGAAGTGGTCAGAAATCAGGAAAATAGCATCTTCTCAGCTAGGCTTTTGTCATGCTAAATTAGCATTTTACTTTTAATTCAGCTCGTGTCATGTTAAATTAGCATTTTACATTTAATTCAGCTCGTGTCACGCTAAATTGGCATTTTACATTTAATTCAGCTCGTGTCATGCTAAATTAGCATTTTACGACCTGCGGAAACAACTTTTGAAGATGACGACCACAGAATGTAAAATTCTTACGCGAAACCTGCACAGCTACGCCAACAGAGCTCGGTGCTTATCATCAGATGTCTTAGGTTGCAACTTTTTATGCATAATGTTAATGATATGTTAGCGAAAGACCCCACTGAACGATTCAGAACATGAATAATCATATTTGTCTTGATAAAATGTATTTTATAACATAAGTTCAATTTCATCATTAAAGTGCATTTTCACCCACTTTGGGCGGAGTGCAGTAGCAACCTGTCATTCAGAGCAGGTGGGGCTCTGGCATTCATTTGTGTCACATATCATTTCAGCAAACAATGTAAAAAATTAAATAAATAAAAAACCCTTCAGTTAACAAAGCAGCACACAAACTTGGTCTCTTTCTTTGAGTAAGGCAGCTCCAAAATGCGTCCGTTTCAATACTGTGGTGGAGGGATAGCCAACGAAAGCACAGAGAGTAGGTTTTGTTAATCTTCTCTGACTGTCTCAGCGTTCTGTCACTCATAATCTACAGGAGAGCTAGGCAGTTCAAGCCCCCCTTGAGTGGTGCCATAGATTTACGGTTGAAGTGCTTGTCCAAGAAGGCTCAAGGTCATTGGCCACAGATAAAATTATGTCAAATCACGTTATATCTCCCGTAGCTTTGATTGGACTGATCATGTCAACATCATACTTTCAAAATCTTAGCTAGCAAGCTAGCTAGATAGATAAGCAGCTATCATCATGAATAAAGTTTGGCAATCTACTGGCAAACCCTTTTCAATACTTGTCATATGAAGAGAAATTAGAGATAAAACGTATCTGTGCTCATCGGCCATTGCACATAAACATTACACAACAAGTCAGAAATCTCAAATTCACCCCTGAGTGGTTTGGAACGAAGCAGTGCCTAACTGCGAGCATAGCAAAGGAATTACTTGTTTTGCATCCCTTGCCTGGTATTCGGCAGAGAGTGTGTGTGTGGTCCAAATCTGGGTATAAGGATTTAAAAACATCCATCTGAAAGGGTCTCAATACATGCGAATTATGTATCACATGTAAATGCCGTTGACCTGGGATTACTGGGGAAACCAAACGTTGTTGCTCAGCTAGACGGCACACATAAAACGTCTAGACACAAAGAAGAGCCATTGACCTTCACAACCAACAAACGGAGGAGAATAGGTATGTGCTTGCCAGAATTATAGCATGTATTAAATTCCGTGTGGCAATGGTGAGACAGTACTGCGGGGCCATGATGAGTTGGCCAACTCCTGTCCAGGCATTTTCAGGTGTATTTTTGAGACCGTGCGTGAAGAAGATTACAGGCTACAAAACCATTACGACAATGATCCCCCTTTTAAGGGTACATCAAGCACAATCCAAAATAAACACTGACAAAATTATAAAAACATTCACGCACACACCATGGGTCAGATCTATGGACTGCCGCTCTTTATATGCTGCTGTAACAGTGATGTAATATGTCAGGAAGATATGTACTGTATACTGTAGAAAGTAACACTACGTGTATGCTGTGTAGAAAGCTGTGTGTCTAACCCTATGAATTTGGTCACTTTCCCCTTCATAACTTAGCCTACTGTTCTGACTTGGTGGTACCCATGTAGCCAATAGCCTGTTTTAGAGAAATGTCCTCATCAAATATTTTAAGAGCTTTCATTGCTTATATGCCACAGATATTTAACCTGTGGTTCTGACTTGGTGTACAGGGAGAATACTTTAAGAACGGCCCATGTCCTGAATGATGTCGCTGTCCATTTCAAAAGTGCTGAATGAATAAGGATATTGGCAACGTTGTCCGTCCCAGCTCGTTCAAGTCTTACTCGAAATTAGGGCTTGCATCTTATTCGCTCATCGTTCTTATGCCATAGTTAGACCTATATAAGTAATATAACAATGGAGACTATCTCATTCGTATCTTATTGAGCATTTTAGCCAAAGTCAGAATGATGCATTTCATTGTTTTGCTTACTTTGTGTATTATAATTAGCTCTTGTGCTTTTCTCCACGAGGAGGGGATACTACAGTATACAGACTCCTTGACTTTTTTCAAAGTTTGTTACGTTACAGCCTTATTCTAAAATGTATTAAATTAATAGAAATCCTCAGCAATCTACACACAATACACCATAATTACAAAGTGAAAACAGGTTTTTAGAATGTTTACCCAATGTATAAAATAAGAAAACAGAAATAAATTATTTACATAAATATTCAGACCCTTAGCTACAAGACTCGAAATTGAGCTCAGGTGCATCCAGTTTCCATTGATCATCCTGGAGCTATTTCTACAACTTGATTGGAGTCCACCTGTGGTAAATTCAATTGATTGGACATGATTTGAAAAGGCACAGAACTCTCTATAAAAGGTCCCACAGTTGACAATGCATGTCAGAGCAAAAACCAAGCCATGAGGTAGAAGGAATTGTCCATGGAGCTCCGAGACAAGATTGTGTCGATGCACAGATCTAGGCAAGGGTATCAAAAAATGTCTGCAGCATTGAAGGTCCCAGAGAACACAGTGCCGTCCATCATTCTTAAATGGAAGAAGTTTGTAACCACCAAGACTCTTCCTAGAGCTGGCCGCCTGGTCAGGGAGGTGGCCAAGAACGCAGTGGTCACTCTGACAGAGCTCTAGAGTTCCTCTGTGGAGATGGGAGAACCTTCCAGAAGGACAACCATCTCTGCAGCACTCCACCAATCAGGCCTTTATGGTAGAGTGGCCAGACGGAAGCCACTCCTGAGTCAAAGGCACATGACGGCCCGCTTGGAGTTTGCCAAAAGGAACCAAACAAGATTCTCTGGTCTGATGAAACCAAGATTGAACTCTTTGGCCTCAATGCCAAGTTTCACATCTGGAGGAAACCTGGCACCATCCCTGGTGAAGCATGATGGTGGTGGCAGATATCAAGTTGTGGGGATGTTTTCAGCATCAGGGACTGGGAGACTAGTCAGGATCGAAGCAAAGATGAACAGAGTAAAGTACAGAGAGATCCTACAGAGAAAACCTGGTTGAGAGCTCTCAGGACCTCAGACTGGGGCGAAGGTTCACTTTCCAACAGGACAATGACCCTAAGCACATAGCCAAGACAACACAGGAGTGGCTTTGGGACAAGTCACTGAATATCCTTCAGTGGCCCAGTCAGAGCCTGGACTTGAACCCGATCGAACATCTCTGGAGAGACCTGAAAATAACTGTGCAGCAACGCTCCCCATCCAACCTGACAGAGCTTGAGAAGATCTGCAGAGAAGAATAGGATAAACTTCCCAAATACAGGTGTGCCAAGCTTGTAGCGTAATACCCAAGAAGACTCGAGGCTGTTGTCGCTGCTAAAGGACCTTCAACAAAGTACTGAGTAAAGGGTCTGAATACTTATGTAAATGTCATATTTCAGTGGGGTTTTTTTCAATTATAAATTAGCAAAAATGTCTAAAAACCTGTTTTTGCTTTGTCAAAATAGAGTATGGATTAGGATTATTATTTTATTTTTATCAATTAAGGCTGTAAAGTAACAAAATGTGGAAAAAGTCAAGGGGTCTGAAAACTTTCCGAAGGCTATAATGTTGTTGGGTCTGTAACCATGGTTGCCAGTCTCATCCTACTCAAATTAACAAATTCAACTAAAAGTTCAGTAGTAGACCCATGTAATTACAGTTATATTGTGAGGGTTGTTTTGTTGTCTGTGCGTTGATATATTGTCTATAAAAGTGGATCTTCGTGATTGTATTTTCTTTCCTTTATAGAACACATAATAAAATACTTTAAATGGTAGGCTAACCACTGAATCCGCATCTCTCTCTCTCAATTCAATTTCAATTTAAGGGACTTTATTGACATGGGAAACATGTTTACATTGCCAAAGCAAGCTCTCTCTCTCTCTCTCTCTCTCTCTCTCTCTCTCTCTCTCTCTCTCTCTCTCTCTCTCTCTCTCTCTCTCTCTCTCTCTCTCTCTCTCTCTCTCTCTCTCTCTCTCTCTCTCTCTCTCTCTCTCTCTCTCTCTCTCTCTCTCTCTCTCTCTCTCTCTCTCTCTCCTCCCCCCCCCCCCCCCCCCCCCCCCCCTCCCCCCTCTGGTTATTAAAAAGATATTTCACAGTGGTTCAGATTGAACAATGATTCTCTACTCTGCCTGTTTTGTCACATAAATGGAAATGAGGCAAACTATTAGAATTTTAGTAACCAGGAAATGGCAGAGCGATTTCTGCATAGTGCATCTTTAAGCAAGTCAGCAATATCAGTTATGGCAAATGAGGCTGAATGAACTGTTTCGCTGCTAGACAAGGCTGATAGCCGGGTGTAGACGTGATAAGGATTCACTCCCATGGCGCTGATAGGAAAGCTCTGCTGTTGGGACAAGCTTTATGCCCTAACAGTTTGTGGACACCGTCTGTCGCGTTATAGTGCATTTGATGTATTGTTAAGTGTTCTGTTGTGTTGTGTAGTGGCTTCACTGGCATCTCAAAAAATTGGTTAAGTTTGCCCCACCCAGATTTACATAGTTAGGGTTAGGGTTAACCCTAGGGTTAACCCTAACCCTAACACTGGCAGAGAGGGTGGACCCCCCCCCCCCACACACACACACACACACACACACAGATGGAACCACACACACACACATGCTACCACACACACGCACACACGCAACTAAACCCACACATGCAACCGCACAAACACATGCAACCACACACACACATAGACACACACGCCCACATAGACATACACACACACGTACGCATGCACACAGCAGACAGGGCTGTTACTTAATGTTCTGTGTTATTGGGAAGACATGCTGTCGTTTCAGCACTTATAGACGCCATGGTAATAACCCGCAACGATAATAACCACAACGACAATTACGTTGGCGATTAGATCCATGGTGATTAAAGGTAAATGTAGCGTAACCGGTCGGCACAGTGACTGGACAAGCACTGGCGAGGTCAGCAACAGCCAGCCCTCCAGCCAACAGACCCAAGTAATAGAAAAACAGACCAAATGACCAACAGACCATCTCTATCACTCCTCATTAACCACAAGGTCTGGTGAAGAAACTACTGTGTGTGTGTGTGTGTGTGTGTGTGTGTGTGTGTGTGTGTGTGTGTGTGTGTGTGTGTGTGTGAGTGTGTGTGTGTGTGTGTGTGTGTGTGAGAGAGAGAGAGAGAGAGAGAGAGACAGACAGAAAGACAGACAGACAGACAGACAGACAGAACACAGGACCCACCAACACGACAGACCCCACACCCTCCTAACAGCCCCACTGTCAGCTCCCCTGATTGCCCTCTTGACAACACCCACACATCCACTGAGGTCACACAAAAGCCAGAGATTGTGCTCCTCATTGACTCAAATGGCAAATACATTCAAGAGGAAAACCTTTTTCCCGAACACAAAGTGGCTACGCTCTGGTGCCCAAACACTAGGCATGTCCTGGAGCAAACCATGGCCACACTGTATATAGGCCTATGCTCCTTCTGACCACCCCATGTACCCTGCCTCTGCAGCAAGGACCTCAACATGACAGCAGGACATATGTCCAGGCCGTGAGCAGAGAAACAGGTCAACCCCCACTTTTACACCCCCCCCCCAAGCCCCCATCCTGTGACCTAAGAGGTATGTATCAGATGCTCAACATGCTCTGTTCACAACTTCTGTGAAGGTCTAGGACTAAACCACACAAAAACCACACTAGACACTATGGAAGACAAAGCTTTTACTATGTCATCCTGGAATATACAAGGTCTGAGATCATCTGCCTTTGGCCTAAAGAGCAGGAATCCAGACTTCAAAGAAATTGTAAAAACAGACATTGTCGTCCTACAAGAAACATGGTATAAAGGAGAGAGACCCACTGGCTGCCCTCTAGGCTGAAAGAGAGCTGGTAGTCCCGTCCAACAAACTACCAGGTGTGAAACAGGGTCGAGATTCAGGATGTATGCTAATTTGGTATAGAGCAGACCTAACCCACTCTATTAAAATAGTCAAAACAGGAACATTTTACAGAAAATATTAAGGAATTGATCTCCACAGAGAAATGACCTCATGTGTGCTACCTATATCCCCCCAATAGAATCCATATACTTTAATGAAGACAGCTTCTCCATCCTAGAGGGGGAGATCAACCATTTCAGTCCCAAGGACATGTAATAGTCTGTGGCGACCTAAATGCCAGAATTGGACAATAACCTGACTCCCTCAGCACACACCTACTTGGAGGTGACAGCATTCCCTCCCCCATATGCCACTCTAGACACACCTACGACAACATAACCAACAAAAATGGGTTACAACTCCTGCAGCTGTGTCTGACACTGGGTACGTACATAATAAAGGATGGGCTTCGAGGGGACTCCTATGGTAGGTACACCTATAGCTCATCTCTTGGCAGTAGTACTGTAGACTGCTTTATCACTGACCTCAACCCGGAGTCTCTCAGAGCGTTCACAGTCAGCCCACTGACACCCCTATCAGATCACTGCAAAATCCCACTCTACTTGAACAGAGCAATACTCAATCATGAGGCATCAAAGCCAAAGGAGCGGAAAAATATTTAGAAATGTTGTTGATGGAAGGAGAGTACTGTGGAAATTTTCCAAAAACAATCAGGCAACAATAAATTAAATACCTTCTAGACAAATTCCTGGATAAAATGTTTCGCTGTAATAGTGAAGGTGTAAACTTGGCAGTAGAAAACCAAAATAGCTTCCCTATCATATCTAAAAGTTTCAAGCAGAAAACCTAAGAAAATGAACAAAAATGACAAATGGTCTGAATGAAGAATGCAGGAACCTAAAAATGAAATTGAGACACCTATCCAACCAAAAACATAGAGACCCCAAAAACCTGAGTCTGCGCCTTCACTATGGTGAATCACCAAAACAATACAGAAATACTCTACGGAAAAAGAAGGAACAGAACGTCAGAAATCAGCTCAATGTAATTGAAGAATCCATAGACTCTAACCACTTATGGGATAATTGGAAAACACAAAATAAACAACAACATGAAGAGTTATCTTTCCAAAACAGAGATGTATGGGTAAACCACTAATCCAATATTTTTGTCCCTATAACAAAGAACAAACAGCAAAAACATATACATGATCAAATAGAAATCTTAGAATCAACTTTCAAAGACGACCAAAACACACTGGATTCTCCAATTACATTGAATGAACTACTGGACAAGATACAAACCCTTCAACACAAAAAGGCCTGTGGTTTGATGGTATCCTAAATGAAATAACAAAATATACAGACCAAAAATTCCAATTGGCTCTTTAACAGCATCCTTCCTCAGCTCTGGCATCTTCCCAAATATTTGGAACCAAGGACTGATCACTACAATCCACAAAAGTGAAAGCAAATTTTACCCCAATAACTACCGTGGGACATTAATCAACAGCAACCATGGGAAAATCCTCTGCATTATCATTAGCAGCTCGTACATTTCCTCAGCAAAAAAAATGTATGGAGCAAAATGTCAAATTGGCTTTTTACCAAATTACCGTGCGACAGACCACGTATTCACCCTGCACACCGTAACTGACAAACAAACAAACCAAAACAATGGCAAAGTCTTCACAAAAGCAATCAACTCAATTTGCCACGAGGGCCTGCTATACAAATTGATGGAAAGGGGTGTTGGGGGAAAAACATACAACATTATAAAATCCACATAGACAAACAACAAATGCGCAATTAAAATTGGCAAAAACACATACATTTCTTTCCACGGGGCCAGGGGGTGAGACAGGGATGTAGCTTAAGCTCTACACTCTACAGCATATAGATCAACCAATTGGCGAGGGCACTAGAACAGTCTGCAGCACCCGGTCTGACCATTCTAGAATCTGAAGTCAGATGTCTATTGTTTACTGATGAGCTGGTGATCCTTCCCCAACCAAAGAGAGCATACAGCAGCACCTAGATCTTCAGATTCTTTCAGACCTGGGACCTGACAGTAAATCTCAGTAATACCAAAATTATGGTGTTCCAAAAAAGGTCCAGTTGCTTGGACCATGAATACAAATTCCATCTTGATACCGTTGCCCTAGAGCACACAAAGAACTATACGTACTTCAGCCTAAAATTCAGCGCAACAGGTAACTTACACAAAGCTGTGAACGATCTGAGAGACAAGGCAAGAAGGGCATTCTACAGTGGCTTGCGAAAGTATTCACCCCCCTTGGCATTTTTTCTATTTTGCTGCTTACAACCTGGAATTAAAATAGATTTTTGTGGGGTTTGTATCAGGGTAGCCTCGTGGTTAGAGCGTTGGACTAGTAACCGGAAGGTTGCAAGTTCAAACCCCCGAGCTGACAAGGTACAAATCTGTTGCTCTGCCCCTGAACAGGCAGTTAACCCACTGTTCCTAGGCCGTCATTGAAAATAAGAATTTGTTCTTAAATTAACTGACTTGCCTAGTTTAAAAAAAGGAAAATAAAATAAGTTTAAAAAATGATTTACACAACATGCCTACCACTTTGAAGATGCAAAATATTTGTTATTGTGAAACAAACAAGAAATAAGAAAAAAAATCTGAGAACTTGAGCATGGATAACAATTCACCCTCAACAAAGTCAATACCTTGTAGAGACACCTTTTGCAGCAATTACAGCAATTACCCTTTGGGGTATGTCTCTATATGCTTGGCACATCTAGACACTGGAATTTTTGCGCATTCTTCAAGGCAAAACTGCTCCAGCTCCTTCAAGTTGGATGGTTTCCGCTGGTGTAAAGCAATCTTTAAGTCATACCACAGATTCTAAATTGGATCGCGGTCTGGGCTTTGACTAGGCCATTCCAAGATATTTAAATGTCTCGCCTTAAACCACTCGAGTGTTGCTTTAGCAGTATGCTTAGGGTCATTGTCTCAAATCTCTGGAAGACCGAAAAAGGTTTCCCTCAAGAATTAGTGCCATCCATCATTCCTTCAATTCTGACCAGTTTCCCAGTCCCTGCGGAAAAACATCCCCACAGCATGATGCTGCCTCCATCATGCTTCACTGTGATGGGATGTTGTTCTTGGGGTGATGCGAGGTGTTGGGTTTGTGCCAGACATAGCGTTTTCCTTGATGACCAAAAAGCTCAATTTTAGTCTCAACTGACCAGAGTACGCTCTTCATATTTTGGCGGAGTCTCCCACATGCCTTTTGGCTTTTTGGCAAACGTGTTTGCTTATTTTTGTCTTTAAGCAATGGCTTTTTTCTGGCCACTCTTCCATAAAGCCCAGCTCTGCCTCCATCATGCTTCACTGTGATGGGATGTTGTTCTTGGGGTGATGCGAGGTGTTGGGTTTGTGCCAGACATAGCGTTTTCCTTGATGACCAAAAAGCTCAATTTTAGTCTCAACTGACCAGAGTACGCTCTTCATATTTTGGCGGAGTCTCCCACATGCCTTTTGGCTTTTTGGCAAACGTGTTTGCTTATTTTTGTCTTTAAGCAATGGCTTTTTTCTGGCCACTCTTCCATAAAGCCCAGCTCTGTGGAGTGTGCGGCCTTCTCTTGATAGGCTTGTTGTGGTGCCATATTCCTTCAATTTTGTAATAATGGATTTAAATGGTGCTCCGTAGGATGTTCAAAGTTTCGGATATTATTTTATAACCCAACCCTGATCTGTACTTCTCCACAATGCTTTCCCTGACCTGTTTGGAGAGCTCCTTCGTCTTTATGGTGCTGCTTCCTTGGTGGTGCCCATTGCTTAGTGGTGTTGCAGACTCTGGGGCCTTTCAGAACAGGCATATATATACTGAGATCATGTGACAGATAATGTGACACTTAGACTGTCAGGTGGGCTTTATTTAACTAATTATGTGACTTCTGAAGGTAATTGGTTGCACCAAATCTTATTCAGGCGCTTCATAGCAAAGTGGGTGAATTCATATGCACGCACCACTTTTCAGTTGTTGTTTTTTTTAAACAAATCTTTTTTTTTCATTTCACTTCACCAAATTGGACTATTTTGTATATGTCCATTACATAAAATCCAAATAAAAATCAATTAATTTATATGTTGTAATGCAACAAAATAGGAAAAACACCAAGTGGGAGGAAAACTTTTGCAAGGCACTGTATGCCATCAAAAGGAACATCAAATTTGACATACCAATTAGGATCTGACTAAAAATATTTGAATCAGTTCTAGAACCCATTGCCCTTCATGGTTGTGAGGTCTCAGGTCCGCTCACCAACCAAGAGTTCACAAAATGCAGAATTATATAAAAATGTCCTTCATGTACAACATAAAACACCAGATAATGGATGCAGAGTAGAATTAGGCCAATACCCGCTAATTATCAGAAAAGAGCCGTTAAATTCTACAACCACCTAAAAGGAAGCCATTTCCAAACCTTCCATAGCAAAGCCATCTCTACAGATAAATAAACCTGGAGAAGAGTCCCCTAAGCAAGCTGGTCCAGTGGCTCTGCTCCCAAACAGACCCCACAGAGCCCCAGGACAGCAACACAATTAGACCCAACCAAATCATGAGAAAACTCAAAGATAATTACTTGACACATAGGAAAGAAATAGTAAATAACAGAGCAAACTGTAATGCTATTTGGCCCTAAACAGAGAGTACCCAGTGGCAGAATACCTGACCACTGTGACTGACCCAAAATTAAGGACATCTTTGACTATGAACAGACTCAGTAAGCATAGCCTTGCTATTGAGAAAGGCTGCCAAAGGCAGACCTGGTTCTCAAGAGAAGACAGGCTATATGCACACTGCCCACAAAATGTGGTGGGAACTGAGCTGCACCTTCCTAACCTCCTGCCAAATGTTTCACCATATTAGAGATACATATTTCACTCAGATTACACGGACCCACAAAGATTTTGAAAACATTTTTTTTTATAAACTCCCAATTCTATTGGGTGAAATTCCACAGTGTGCATCACAGCAGCAATATTTGTGACCTGTTGCCACAAGAAAAGGGCAACCAGTGAGGAACAAACACCATTGTAAATACAACAGATATTTATGTTTATTTATTTTCCCTTGTTTTACTTTAACTATTTGCATATCGTTACAGCACTGTGACATTTGAAATGTCTTTATTCTTTTGGAATTTTTGTAAGTATAATTGTCACGTTCTGACCTCTATTTCCTTTGTTTTTGTATTTATTTAGTATGGTCAGGGCGTGAGTTGGGTGGGCAGTCTATGTTTGTTTTTCTATGTTTTGGTCTAGTTCTATGTTCGGCCTGATATGGTTCTCAATCAGAGGCAGGTGTTCGTCATTGTCTCTGATTGGGAACCATATTTAGGTAGCCTGGGTTTCACTGTGTGTTTGTGGGTGATGGTTCCTGTCACTGTGTTTGTTTGTCACAGGAGAGGACTGTTTTGCGTTTGCACATTTCTTGTTTTTGTTAGTTTGTTCATGTGTATTGAGTTATTAAAACATGAATAACCACCACGCTGCGCTTTGGTCCGCTTCTCTTCCTCCTACAGACGAACGCCCTTACAGAATCACCCACCTACCAAGGACCAAGCGGCGTGGTAAACAGAGGCAGCAGCAACAGCAGCAGCAGGAGAAGCGACTGGTGCAGCAGGAGCAACAGCAGCAGCAGCAAAGGCAGCAGCAGCAGGAGCAGCAGCAGCTACAGTGGGAGAGGCTGCACCACCTGGAGAAATGGACATGGGAGGAAGAACTGGACGGGAAAGGACCCTGGGCAGAGCCAGGAGAATATTGCCGCCCCAAGGCCGAGCTGGAGGCAGCAAAAGCAGAGAGGCGGCATTATGAGGAACTAGCACGGCAGAGCGGATGGAAGCCCGAGAGTCACCCCCAAAAATTTCTTGGGGGGGGGCACAGGGGGAGTGTGGCAGAGTCAGGAGTCAGACCTGAGCCAACTCCCCCCGTTTATCAGGAGGAGCTCAGAACCAGAGCTGGTGTTGGAGGTGAGCGAAGCAGAGACTGTGAAGGAGTTAATGGGGAGATTGGAGGAGAGTGATATGAGGGACTTGCTGGTTTGGTGCATGAGGCACGACATTCGCCCGACGGAGCGTGTCAGGGATTTAATGGCACCGGGGTCAGCTCTCCATACTCATCCTGAGGTGCGTGCGAGGGGTCTGGTGAAGACTGTGCCAGCCTCACGCACCAGGCCTCCTGTGCATCTCCCTAGCCTTGCACGTCCTGTGCCATCTCAGCACTACAGTGCTCATAGCAGTGCTAACTGTGGTGCTGGTCAGGCACCGTGTTATGCAGTTGTGCGCACGGTGTCCCCAGTACGCGTGCTTAGCCCGGTGCGCTACATCCCAGCTCCCCACATCTGCCGGGCTAGGGTGAGGATCCAGCCAGGGCGGTTGGTGCCAGCCCTGCTCTCAAGATCTCCAGTACGCCTTCACGGTCCGGTCTATCCGTCACCACCTCCACGCACCAGCCCTCCGGTGGCAGCCCCCCGTACCAGGCTGTCTCTCCGGCCCATCCGTCCAGAGCCTTCCTCCTCTCCAGCGCTGCCGGAGTCTCCCGCCTCTCCGGCGCTACCAGAGCCTTCCTCCTCTCCAGCGTTGCCGGAGCCTCCCACCTGTCCGGCGCCTCTGCCGGAGCCTCTCGCCTGTCCGGCGCCGCTGCCGGAGCCTCCCGCCTGTCCGGCGCCTCTGCCGGAGCCTCCCGCCTGTCCGGCGCCTCCCGCCTGTCCGGCGCCTCTGCCGGAGCCTCCCGCCTGTCCGGCGCCTCTGCCGGAGCCTCCCGCCTGTCCGGCGCCTCTGCCGGAGCCTCCCGCCTGTCCGGCGCCTCTGCCGGAGCCTCCCGCCTGCCCGGCGCCTCTGCCGGAGCCTCCCGCCTGTCCGGCGCCTCTGCCGGAGCCTCCCGCCTGTCCGGCGCCTCTGCCGGAGCCTCCCGCCTGTCCGGCGCCTCTGCCGGAGCCTCCCGCCTGTCCGGCGCCTCTGCCGGAGCCTCCCGCCTGTCCGGCGCCTCTGCCGGAGCCTCCCGCCTGTCCGGCGCCTTTGCCGGAGCCTCCCGCCTGTCCGGCGCCGCTGCCGGAGTCTCCCGCCTCTCCGGCGCTACCAGGGCCTTCCGTTTCTCCAGCGTTGCCGGAGCTTCCCGTCTGCCCAGCGCCAGCTGAGCTTCCCGTCTGCCCAGCGCCAGCTGAGCTTCCCGTCTGCCCAGCGCCAGCTGAGCTTCCCGTCTGTCCAGCGCCAGCTGAGCTTCCCGTCTGCCCAGCACCAGCTGAGCCTCCCGTCTGCCCAGCGCCGCCAACGCCGCCCGTCTGCCCAGCGCCGCCAGTGCCGCCCGTCTGCCCAGCGCCGCCAGTGCCGCCCGTCTGCCCAGCGCCGCCAGTGCCGCCCGTCTGCCAGGAGCCGCCAGTGCCGCCCGTCTGCCAGGGGCCGCCAGTGCCGCCCGTCTGCCAGGGGCCGCCAGTGCCGCCCGTCAGCCAGGGGCCGCCAGTGCCGCCCGTCAGCCAGGGGCCGCCAGTGCCGCCAGTCAGCCAGGGGCCGCCAGTGCCGCCAGTCAGCCAGGGGCCGCCAGTGCCGCCAGTCAGCCAGGGGCCGCCAGTGCCGCCAGTCAGCCAGGGGCCGCCAGTCAGCCAGGGGCCGCCAGTGCCGCCAGTCAGCCAGGGGCCGCCAGTGCCGCCAGTCAGCCAGGGGCCGCCAGTGCCGCCAGTCAGCCAGGGGCCGCCAGTCAGCCAGGGGCCGCCAGTAAGCCAGGGGCCGCCAGTGCCGCCAGTAAGCCAGGGGCCGCCAGTGCCGTCAGTCAGCCAGGGGCCGCCCGAGCAGCTGCCCCTCTGTCCAGAGCAGCTGTCGCCCCTCTGTCCCAAGCTGCTGCCGCCCCTCTGTCCCGAGCAGCTGCCCCTCTGTCCCGAGCAGCTGTCCCTCTGTCCAGAGCAGCCATCGCCCCTCTGTCCCGAGCTGCTATCGCCCCTCTGTCCCGAGCTGCTATCGCCCCTCTGTCCCGAGCTGCTATCGCCCCTTTGTCCCGAGCAGTTGTCCCTCTGTCCCGAGCAGCTGCTTCACCTCTGTCCCGAGCTGCCCCTCTGTCCCGAGCAGCCCCTCTGTCCAGTGGGGTCATTGAGAGGGGTGGTCATGGTGAGTAAGCCAGGGAGGCGGACAATAAGGCGGACTAAGACAATGGTGAAGTGGGGTCCGCGTCCCGCGCCAGAGCCGCCACCGCGGACAGACGCCCACCCAGACCCTCCCCTATAGGTCAAGGTTTTGCGGCCGGAGTCCGCACCTTTGGGGGGGGGTACTGTCACGTTCTGACCTCTATTTCCTTTGTTTTTGTATTTATTTAGTATGGTCAGGGCGTGAGTTGGGTGGGCAGTCTATGTTTGTTTTTCTATGTTTTGGTCTAGTTCTATGTTCGGCCTGATATGGTTCTCAATCAGAGGCAGGTGTTCGTCATTGTCTCTGATTGGGAACCATATTTAGGTAGCCTGGGTTTCACTGTGTGTTTGTGGGTGATGGTTCCTGTCACTGTGTTTGTTTGTCACAGGAGAGGACTGTTTTGCGTTTGCACATTTCTTGTTTTTGTTAGTTTGTTCATGTGTATTGAGTTATTAAAACATGAATAACCACCACGCTGCGCTTTGGTCCGCTTCTCTTCCTCCTACAGACGAACGCCCTTACAATAATGTACATTTTGTATAGTTTAATTCACTTTTGTTACCTTCTACTTCACTTGCTTTGGCAATGTTTCCCATGCCAATAAAGCCCTTGAATTGAGAGAGGGAGGGAGAGTGAGAGAGGGGACAAAGCGATAATTGAAGAAGTAAAACTCATTGAGACAAACGGTGGCAATACATGCACTCTGTATTGCTGAGGGCGGTGGAGAGGTGTATGTGTGTGCATGTGTGCATGCGTTTGTGTGCTTCCTGTGCAGATGGGAGAAGGCTGAAGATGTGATCTGCTCTCATCAACGGGTTTCAGTCACCGTGAGAAAAGAAGAGAGAGAGATATGGGGGGAGAGGGGGAGGGTGTAGCTAGGCATGGACGGATAGAGGTGTGAGAGAGAAAGACAGAGAGAACCAATTAGGACAAGGATAGAGATTGAGGGAGAAGAAGAGAGATAGAGGGAATGAGAGACAGAGTGGGAGAGGAAGAGCGGGAAAGAGAGGTGTACCAGACATCTTTTCTGTCTGTACAGTAATTAGACAGTAGCGTGAGCAGCATACCAAACAGTGGATGAGAGGAGCGATAGAACGAACGACAGAAAGAAGAATAGAAGAGAGAGGGGAATATTAAGAAGAGGAAGAAAGGCCGAGTGTAGCCGAGAGCAGGTAGATATGTAGAGGCTTATAATCTGGACAAACATGTTGAACGGAGCAGATAAGACCATGCACAAATACTGGACAGATAGCATCTAGATACTGTATTTCTATTCCAGAATATAGAGAGGGATAGCACTGTAAACAAAAACAAAAAAACATTCAGAGAGAAAGGGATATTTATATAGAGAAAGAGAGGGAACAACTGGACTTTAAAATGTGGGAAAAATATCCAATTGAATTCCTACATGCAGAATTCTGTCGGACAGTCCAAGGAAATACACCATTGAACGTATGTAGGGCAGAATTGGGCCGATTTCCAGTGGTAATGAAAAAACAAAAAAAAGCCTTCAAATTTTGGCTACACCTAAATTAAAGTCCACATTCAAGTCTCCATTTTAAACAACTTCAAACCCAAGAGCTGAGCCTAGAAACGAGCCCTCTCAGTCAGCTAGTGTTGGACCTAACCAAGCAAGCTGAAACTAGCACAGGCTTCAAAAGAAAGAATCCAAATGAACAAAATCATGAACCAATCAAAGCACTCATTTTTACATTGTAAACATTTTACAAAATCTCAAGCCGACTAAATTGCTATCTGGCCCTAAACAGAGAATATGAATTTGCTGATTTTTGTCTCTGTCAGAGATACGAAGCAGAGACAGATCCTTACCAAGTACAGGCTGAGTGACCACCCATTGGCAATAGAAACCGGCAGACATAAAAAACATGGCTAACTAAAGATGAGCGCGTATGTGTTCACTGCACGACAGGGGAGGTAGAAACAGAGAAGCACTTTCTCCTTCACAGTAATTACTACATTTATTCCAAATTTGTACTTATTAAACCCAGAGGAAAAACATAAAATACTCATGGGCGAAGGAGCAACAGCTCCTCTTGCAGTCAAATACGTATTTGCCTGCCATAGTCTGAGGGACACTGAATAATAACAGATGCATAGTAAACAGTAACTTACTTATTATTATTATTATTATTCCAAATAGTAATGGTACAGGTAGTAGGGGTGATGGTAATGGTAGCAGTTTAATGATGGTGGTGGTAGTGGTAGTACTAGTATATATATATATATATATATATATATATATATATATATATATATATATATATATATATATATATATATATATATATATATATAGAGAGAGAGAGAGAGAGAGAGAGAGGGAGAGAGAGAGAGAGAGAGATGACAAAGAAAGAGGGAGAGAGAGAGATGAAGGAGAGAGAAAGAGAACGATGGGGGAGAGAGAGGAAGCGGCACTAAGCCAGAGAGAGAAGGGAGGAAGATGAGAGAGAGAGGAAGCGGCACTAAGCCAGAGAGAGAAGGGAGGAAGATGAGAGAGAGGAAGCGGCACTAAGTCAGAGAGAGAAGGGAGGAAGATGAGAGAGAGAGGAAGCGGCACTAAGCCAGAGAGAGAAGGGAGGAAGATGAGAGAGAGAGGAAGCGGCACTAAGCCAGAGAGAGAAGGGAGGAAGATGAGAGAGAGAGGAAGCGGAACTAAGCCAGAGAGAGAAGGGAGGAAGATGAGAGAGAGAGAGAGAGAAAGAGAGAGAGAGAGAGGAAGCGGCACTAAGCCAGAGAGAAAAGGGAGGAAGATGAGAGCAGGTGATATAATAATAGGGAGAGAGCATGGTAACGATTTGCAACTGTGTTAAAAATACACTTAATTAACAGACGACCTGGTAATGAGCCGACTGCACTCTCAATGACAAGAGGAGAGAGAGGGGGGGAGGGAGGGAGCGTTTGGGTGAGAGGGGGGGAGGGAGGGAGCGTTTGGGTGAGAGGGAGAGAGGTTGAGTGGAGAGAGATGCAAAGGAGAGGGGGCAGACTGGAAAACTGGAAAAGAAAGTGACATGGTAGAGAAAGAAATGTGGACACAGAGCCACGCAAACACATTCTGACAAGGACACAGGACACATTGTACTGAAACACACACATTCTAATGGAACACACACACATTGTAATGGAACTCACACACATTCTGACAAGGACACAGGACACATTGTACTGACAAACACACATTCTAGTGGAACACACACACATTCTAATGGAACACACACATTGTAATGGCAATCAGACACATTCTGACAAGGACACAGGACACATTGTACTGACACACACACGTTCTAGTGGAACACACACACATTCTAATGAAACACACACATTCTAGTGGAATACACACACATTCTAGTGGAACACACACACATTCTAGTGGAACACACACACATTCTAGTGGAACACACACACATTCTAATGGAACACACACACATTCTAATGGAACACACACACATTCTAATGGAACACACACACATTCTAATGGAACACACACATATTCTAATGGAACAGACACATTCTAATTGAACACACACACACATTCTAGTGGAACAGACACGTTCTAATTGAAAACACACACACATTCTAGTGGAACAGACACGTTCTAATTGAACAGACACATATTCTAGTGGAACACACACACATTCTAGTGGAACACCCACATATTCTAATGGAACAGACACGTTCTAATTGAAAACACACACACATTCTAGTGGAACAAACACGTTCTAATTGAACACACACACATTCTAATGGAACACGTACATATTCTAATGGAACAGACACGTTCTAATGGAACACACACACATGCTAATGGAACACACACACATTCTAATGGAACACACACACATGCTAATGGAACACACACACATTCTAATGGAACACACACACATTCTAGTGGAACACATACATATTCTAATGGAACAGACACATTCTAATGGAACACACACACATTCTAGTGGAACACACACACATTCTAGTGGAACACACACACACACACACACACATTCTAATGGAACACACACACATTCTAATGGATCACACACACATCCTAATGGAACACACACACATTCTAATTGAACACACACACATTCTAATTGAACACACACACACATGCTAATGGAACACACACACATTCTAGTGGAACACGTACATATTCTAATGGAACACACACGTTCTAATGGAACACACACACATGCTAATGGAACACACACACACATTCTAATGGAACACACACACATTCTAGTGGAACACATACATATTCTAATGGAATAGACACATTCTAATGGAACACACACACATTCTAGTGGAACACACACACATTCTAATTGAACACACACACATTCTAATGGAACACACACACATTCTAGTGGAACACGTACATATTCTAATGGAACACACACGTTCTAATGGAACACACACACATGCTAATGGAACACACACACACATTCTAATGGAACACACACACATTCTAGTGGAACACATACATATTCTAATGGAACAGACACATTCTAGTGGAACACACACACATTCTAGTGGAACACACACACACACACACACATTCTAATGGAACACACACACCTTCTAATGGAACACACACATCCTAATGGAACACACACATCCTAATGGAACACACACATCCTAATGGAACACACACATTCTAATTGAACATAAACACATTCTAGTGGAACACACACACATTCTAATGGAACACACACACATTCTAATTGAACATACACAAATTCTAGTGTAACACACACACATTCACACACGGGGTATCATCGGACGGGGCCGAACCCTCCTGTCTCAGCCTCGAGTATTTACGCTGCAATAGTTTGTGTCGGGGGCAAGGGTCAGTGTGTAATATCTGGAGTATTTCTCCTGTCTTATCTGGTGTCCTGTGTGAATTTAGGTATGCTCTCTCTAATTCTCTCTCTCTCTCTCCCTCTTTTTCTCTCTCTCACTATCGAAGGACCTAAGCCCTAAGACCATGCCCCAGGAATACCTGGCCTGACTCCTTGCTGTCCCCAGTACACCTGGTCATGCTGTTGCTCCAGTTTCAACTGTTCTGCCTGCGGCTATGGAACCCTGACCTGTTCACCGGACGTGCTACCTTGTCCCAGACCTGCTGTTTTCAACTCTATAGAGACAGCAGGAGCGGTAGAGGTACTCTGAATGATCAGCAATGAAAAGCCAACTGACATTTACTCCCGAGGTGCTGACCTGTTGCACCCTCTACAACCACAGTGATTATTATTATTTGACCCTGCTGGTCACCTATGAACATTTGAACATCTTGGCCATGTTCTGTTAAAATCTCATAATCACACAGCCAGAAGAGGAATGGCCACCCCTCATAGCCTAGTTCCTCTCTAGGTTTCTTCCTAGGTTCCAGCCTTTCTAGGGAGTTTTTCCTAGCCACCGTGCTTTTACACCTGCATAGCTTGCTGTTGGGGGTTTTAGACTGGGTTTCTGTACAGCACTTTATGACATCGGCTGATGTAAGATGGCTTTATAAATACATTTTATTGGAACACACACACATTCTAGTGGAACACACACACACACAGACATTCTAATGGAACACACACACATTCTACTGGAACACACACACATTCTAATGGAACACACACACATTCCAATGACACACACATACACACGTATTCTACTGACATACACACATTATGACACACACACACACACAAGGTGTGGTGTACCGCAGGGCAGTTCTCTAGGCCCTCTACTTTCTTCTATTTATATCAATGACATGCCACTGGCATTAAACAAAGTGTGTGTCCATGTATACTAATAATTCAACCATTCAACCAACTAATGAAGTCACTGAAACCCTTAACAAGGAGTTGCAGTCAGTTGTGGAATGGGTGGCCAGCAATAAACTGGTCCTGAACATCTCTAAAACTAAGATCCTTGTATTTGGTACAAATCATTCCCTAAGCACTCTACCTCAGCTGAACCTGGTAATGAATGCTGTGGCTGTTTAACAAGTTGACCAGAATAAATTACTTGGTGTTATCTTAGAACGTGAACTGTCATGGTTAAAACGTATAGATTCAATGGTTGTAAAGATGGGGAGAGGTCTGGCCGTAATAAAGAGATCATCTGCTTTTTTTGACACCACACTCCAAAAAGCAGGTCCTGCTGGTTCTACTACAGTCTTATCTTGATTATTGTCCAGTCATGTGGTCAAGTGCTGCAAGGAAATACGTAGTTAAGCTGCAGCTGAGCAGCACGTCTTGCTCTTCATTGTAATCAGAGGGCTAATATAAATACTATGCATGCCAGTCCCTGTTGGCTAAGAGTTGAGAAGAGACTGACTGCATCACTTCTTCTTTTTATGAGAAACATTGATGTGTTGAAAATTCCTAATTGTTTGCATAGTCAACTTATGGACAGCACTGAAACACACACTTATCCCACCAAACATGCCACCAGGGGTCTTTTCACAGTCCCCCCACATTCAGAACAAATTCAAGAAAGAGTACAGTATTATATAGAGCCATTATTGCATGGAACTTGTGGCGGAAGAATCAGAATTAGTTAGGTAACATAGATAATTAAGGTGTCTTATCTGCATAATATACTTATGTGATATAATTGTTATTAGAATGTATTCCTTCGGACTCTGGTGTTGGCAGTTGCACTTCCTCCCTCAGCTGGGGCTCAGTCACCAGGGGCCCAGAGAGGGGAGAGGTCAGGCTTGTCTTTCACATGTCCCTGGTGCTATGCAGAATATCAGAAAGGGAAGAGGACAGGAGGGAACATTGTCTTCATATGTGAATGTGTCTTTACCTATTCTAAACCATGTGAAGGAATGGCATGATTAATGGGGAACCATTTACTTGTCTCCACAATGTCTGTGTGCCAGTCACTCCCTCCTTTAGCCTTGGGGGAGATAAGGTCTGAGAAAAGATGTGTGGGGTAGTGTCTAGAACCATTGTGTGTCATCTCTGATGCTACACCTATCCTGGCATAGTGTATGACCTAGAGGCTCACTCCCCTCAGTGAGCTTGTACAGGCGTATGGTCAAGAAGGGGTTTTACTTGAGATGGGAGTATCTGGAGTTGACAATTGATTTATGCCATAGAATGAATTGGTGTTTCTGTGCTATGAAGTACCAGGAACGAGATCGGAGCCTTGTCTTAGGGGCCAGACGAAACAATAAGAACAGTCTTCATAGCAAATGCTATCTGGCTGCAGGATACTCCTTTCTCATATATCAAGTTTCACCTTGAAACAACCCATTCCATACATCTGTTGTTTGTCATGAAGACTAAAATGGCATATATTTTCTATAAAATATATTTATATTCTTCGTATGTCAGAGCTACTCGCCACAACACTTAGAAGTATTGAGCCGACCAGCCTCATCATTATAGAAGCAATTGCTCTATGCTTTCCTTATTAATTTGTTATGAATAAAGTAACATCCCGACAGGTGACTGACCTTGTCTCTCCTGATAAATGATTTGGATTTCCACCACAAACTCCCATCCATCTCATATTGCTCAAATGAACAGCAAACCTGCTTTGAAAATAACAGATGAAGCAACACCTCATACCTCTCTACCTATTTGACCTAGATACAGTTGAAGTCGGAAATTTACATACAGTTAGGTTGTCATTAAAGTCATTAAAACTAATTTTTTAATCACTCCACAAATTTCTTGTTAACTATAGTTTTGGCAAGTCGGTTAGGACATATACTTTGTTCATGACACAAGTAATTTTTTTAGGACATATACTTTGTGCATGACACAAGTAATTTTTCCAGCAATTGTTTACAGACAGATAATTTGACTTATAATTCACTGTATCACAATTCAAGTTGGTCAGAAGTTTACGTACACGAAGTTGACTGTGCCTTTAAACAGCTTGGAAAATTCCAGAAAATGATGTGCTTTAGAAGCCTTTGATTGGCTAATTGACGTCATTTTAGTCAATTGAAGGTGTACCTGTGGATTTATTTCAAAGCCTACCTTCAAACACAGTGCCTCCTTGCTTGAAATCATGGGAAAATCAAAAGAAATCAGCCAAGACCTCAGAAACAAAATTGTAGACCTCCACAAGTCTGGTTCATCCTTGGGAGCAATTTCCAACTGCCTGAAGGTACCACATTCATCTGTACAAACAATAGTACACAAGTATACTAACACCATGGGACCACACAGCCGTCATACCGCTCAGGAAGGAGACGCGTTCTGTCTCCTAGACATGAACGTATTTTGGTGTGAAAAGTGCAAATCAATCCCAGAATAACAGCAAAGGACCTTGTGAAGATGCTGGAGGAAACAGGTACAAAAGTATCTATAACCACAGTAAAACGAGTCCTATACCAACATAACCTGAAAGGCCGCTCAGCAAGGAAGAAGCCACTGCTCCAAAACCGCCATGAAAAAGCCAGACTACGGTTTGCAACTACACATGGGGACAAAGATCGTACTTTTTGGAGAAATGTCCTCTAGTCTGATGAAACAAAAATGGAACAGTTTGGCCATGATGACCATCGTTATGTTTGGAGGAAAAAGGGGAGGCTTGCAAGCCAAAGAACACCATCCCAACTGTGAAGCACGGGGGTGGCAGTACCATGTTGTAGGGTTGCTTTGCTGCAGGAGGGACTGGTGCACTTCACAAAGTAGATGGCATCATGAGGAAATAAAATTATGTGGATATATTGAAGCAACATCTCAAGACATCAGCCATGAAGTTAAAGCTTGGTCGCAAATGGGTCTTCAAAATTGATAATGACCCCAAGCATACTTCCAAAGTTGTAGTAAAAAAAAAGTTGTGGTAAAAAATCTCAACCACACTGCACACTGCCCTAACCCATCTGGACAAGAGGAATACCTATGTGAGAATGCTGTTCATCGACTACAGCTCAGCATTTAACACCATAGTACCCTCCAAACTCGTCATCAAGCTCGAGACCCTGGGTCTCGACCCCGCCCTGTGCAACTGGGTACTGGACTTCCTGACGGGCCGCCCCCAGGTGGTGAGGGTAGGTAACAACATCTCCACCCCGCTGATCCTCAACACTGGGGCCCCACAAGGGTGCGTTCTGAGCCCTCTCCTGTACTCCCTGTTCACCCACGACTGCGTGGCCACGCACGCCTCCAACTCAATCATCAAGTTTGCGGACGACACAACAGTGGTAGGCTTGATTACCAACAACGACGAGACGGCCTACAGGGAGGAGGTGAGGGCCCTCGGAGTGTGGTGTCAGGAAAATAACCTCACACTCAACGTCAACAAAACTAAGGAGATGATTGTGGACTTCAGGAAACAGCAGAGGGAACACCCCCTATCCACATCGATGGAACAGCAGTGGAGAGGGTAGTAAGTTTTAAGTTCCTCGGCATACACATCACAGACAAACTGAATTGGTCCACCCACACAGACAGCATTGTGAAGAAGGCGCAGCAGCGCCTCTTCAACCTCAGGAGGCTGAAGAAATTTGGCTCGTCACCAAAAGCACTCACAAACTTCTACAGATGCACAATCGAGAGCATCCTGTCGGGCTGTATCACCGCCTGGTACGGCAACTGCTCCGCCCACAACCGTAAGCCTCGCCCTCGAGGGTAGTGAGGTCCGCACAACGCATCAACGGGGGCAAACTACCTGCCCTACAGGACACCTACACCACCCGATGTCACAGGAAGGCCATAAAGATCATCAAGGACAACAACCACACGAGCCACTGCCTGTTCACCCCGCTATCATCCAGAAGGCGAGGTCAGTACAGGTGCATCAAAGCTGGGACCGAGAGACTGAAAAACAGCTTCTATCTCAAGGCCATCAGACTGTTAAACAGCCACCACTAACATTGAGTGGCTGCTACCATCACACTGACTCAACTCCAGCCACTTTAATAATGGGAATTGATGTAAAATATATCACTAGCAACTTTAAACAATGCTACTTAATATAATGTTTACATACCCTACATTATTCACCTCATATGTCTACGTATATACTGTACTCTATATCATCTACTGCATCTTTATGTAATACATGTATCACTAGCCACTTTACTAGCCACTTTAAACTATGCCACTTTGTTTACATACTCATCTCATATGTATATACTGTACTCGATACCATCGACTGCATCTTGCCTATGCCGTTCTGTACCATCACTCATTCACATATCTTTATGTACATATTCTTTACCCCTTTACACTTGTGTGTATAAGGTAGTAGTTTTGGAATTGTTAGTTAGATTACTCGTTGGTTATTACTGCATTGTCGGAACTAGAAGCACAAGCATTTCGCTACACTCGCATTAACATTTGCTAACCATGTGTATGTGACAAATAAAATTTGATTTGATTTAAAATGGCTTAAGGGCAACAAAGTCAAGGTATTGGAGTGGCCATCACAAAGCCCTGAACTCAATCCCATAGAAAATATGTGGGCAGAACTGAAAAGCGTGTTCGAGCAAGGAGGCCTACAAACCTGACTCTGTCAGGAGGAATGGGCCAAAATTCACCCAACTTGTTGTGGGAAGCTTGTGGAAGGCTACCTGAAACGTTTCACCCAAGTTAAACAATGTAAATGCAATGCTACAAAATACTAATTGAGTGTATGTACACTTCTGACCCACTGGGAATATGATGAAAGAAATCAAATCTGAAATAAATCATTCTCTGTATTATTATTCTGACATTTCACATTCTTAAAATGAAGTGGTGATCCTAACTGACCTAAGACAGGGAATTTTTACTTGGAATAAATGTCAGGAATTGTGAAAAATTGAGTTTAAATGTACTTGGCTAAGGTGTATGTAAACTTCCAACTTCAACTGTATTCTCTGTGTATGTATTGATATGTAGGCTACGTGTGCTGTTATTAAATGTCTGCAGTTCTGTCCTTGACCTGTTCTTGTATATTAATGTTCTGTATAATGTCACGTTTCAAGTTCTGTGTGGATCCCAGGAAGAGTAGCCACATCCTCAGAGCAAGTGCAGACCAGCTGGCTGGTGTGTTTACGGACATATTCAATATCTCCCTATCCCAGTCTGCTGTCCCCACATGCTTCAATATGGCCACCATTGTTCCGATACCCAAAAAGGCAAAAGTAACTGAACTAAATCACTACCAACCCGTACCACTCACTTCTGTCATCATGAAGTGCTTTGAGAGACTAGTCAAGGATCATATCACCTCCACCTTACCTGTCACCCTAGTCCCACTTCAGTTTGCATACCACCCCAATAGGTCCACAGATGATGCAGTCGCCATCACACTGCACACTGCCCTAACCGACCTGGACAAGATGAATACCTATGTAAAGATGCTGTTCGTTGACTACAGCTCAGCATTCAACACCATACTACCCTCCAAGCTCATCATTGGGTCCTGCACTTCCTGACGGGCCGCCCTCAGGTGGTGAAGGTAGGAAACAACATCTCACTCCACAAAGGAGATTTTTTTTTAACCTTTATTTAACCAGGCAAGTCAGTTAAGAACAAATTCTTATTTTCAATGATGGCCTAGGAACAGTGGGTTAACTGCGTTGTTTAGGAGCAGAAAAACAGATTTTACCTTGTCAGCTCAGGGATTTGATCTTGCAACCTTTTTGTTACTAGTCCAATGCTCTAAACACTAGACTACCTGCCACCCCAATAGGTCCACAGACGATGCAATCACCATCACACTGCACACTACCCTATCCAACCTGGACATGAGGAATCCCTGGGTAAAAATGCCGTTCATTGACTACAGATGATCGTGGACTTCAGGAAACAGCAGAGGGAGCACCCCTCTATCCACATCGGTGGGACAGCAGTGGAGAAGGTGGAAAGGTTTAATTTCCTCTGCGTACACATCACGGACAAACTGAAATGGTCCACCCACGCAGACAGTGTGGGGAAGAAGGCGCAACAGCGCCTCGTCAACCTCAGGAGGCTGAAAAAATGTGTCTTGTCACCTAAAACCCTCACAAACTTGTACAGATGCACAATTGAGAGCATCCTGTCGTGCTGCATCACTGCCTGGTATAGCAGCTGAACAGCCCATAACCGCAGGTCTATCCAGAGGGTGGTGCGGTCTGCACAATGCATCACCTGGGGAAAAATACCTCTGTTGGACTGCCAGATGGTGAAGCCTGATTCATCACTCTAGAGAATGTGTTTCCACTGCTCCAGAGCCCAATGGCGGCGAGCTTTATACCACTCCAGCCAACACTTGGCATTGCACATGGTGACCTTAGGCTTGTGAGCGGCTGCTCAGCCCTGGAAACCCATAAAGCTCCTGACAAACAGTTATTGTGCTGACGTTGACTCCATAGGCAGTTTGGAACTCAGTAGTGAGTATTTCAACCGAGTATTGCAACTGAGCACTCAGCGGTCACTATGAGCCTGTGTGGCCTACCACTTTCCGGCTGAACCGTTGTTGCTCCTAGACATATCCACTTCACAATAACAGCGCTTACAGTTTTGACTAAATTTGACTAACTTACTTGTTGGAAAGGTGGCATCCTATGAATAAGCCATGTTGAAAGTCACTGAGCTCTTCAGTAAGGCCATTCCACTGCCAATGTTTGTCTATGGAGATTGCATGGCTGTGTGCTCGATTTTATACACCTGTCAGTTACAAGTGTGGCTGAAATAGCCGAATCCACTAATTTGAAGGGGTGTACACATACCTTTCCAAATATATATATATATATATATATATATATATATATATATATATATATATATATATATATATATATATATATATATATAGTGGAGCTGCATATAGAAGGGGTATAGGCCTACTGGTAGTACAATGGTTATGACAGCTTTCCGAGCAGATGAAGCCATGACATTTGTGTATAGTGGTGCTCTATAGCCTTGAAAGAAGCTTTCTTAGAATGACAGAGTGTAGAAGAAGAATGGTGCAGGAGAGAAAGGCTGCCGTTTTATTGTCTCCAAACCGATTGTGCTGCTGTGTGTGTTTTTTTAAAAAAATTTATTTGTAACTTATTTTGTACGTAATGTTTCTGGCACCGTCTCTTATGACCGAAAAGAGCTTCTAGAAATCAGAACAGCGATTACTCACGTCGTATTGAAAGACAATTTTTTCATGAACAAGTTGGACGAGAGGGATTTACTCCAGACACCTGACAAGGTCCTCGTCTCCTCGCAGGAGAAAGAGACAGAGATATCGAGGACGAAGTTTGGGGTGCCTTGTGAGGATCTGGCGGCGATTGGATAATTTTATTTTACCATCGGTTCTATTTGCCAAAGTACAATCATTAGATAATAAAATAGACAAACTACAAGAATGCATATCCTACCAACGGGACATTAAAAACTGTAGTATGTTTCACAGAGTCGTGTGAAACATAAGAGACGCTGCTCCTAGTGGCCGGAGACTTTAATGCAGGGAAACTTAAATCAGTTCGACTCTATTTCTATTAGCATGTTAAATGTGCAACCAGAGGGAAAAAAACACTAGACCACCTTTACTCCACACATAGAGACACATACAAGGCTCTCCCTCGCCCTCCATTTGGCAAATCTGGCCATAATTTCATCCTCCTGATTCCTGCTTACAAGCAAAACTAAAGCAGGAAGAACCTGTGACTCGTCAATAAAAAAGTGGTCAGATGAAGCAGATACTAAGCTACAGGACTGTTTTGCTAGATTTGCACAGATTGGAAGATGTTCCAGGATTCTTCCCATGGCATGGAGGAGTACACCACTGGCTACAGTCACTGGCTTCATCTATAAGTGCATCGATGACGTCTTCCCCACAGTGACTGTACATACATACCCCAACCAGGGCCATGGATTACTGGCAACATTCGCACTGAGCTAAAGGGTAGAGCTGCCGCTTTCAAGGAGCGGGGCTATAACCCGGAAGATAAGAAATCCCGCTATGCCCTCCGACAAACCATCAAACAGGAAAAGGGTCAATACAGGACTAAGATTGAATCGTACTACACCGGCTCCGACACTCGTCGGATGTGGCAGGGCTTGCAAACTATTGCAGACTACAAACGGAAGCACAGCCGCGAGTTGCCCAGTGACACAAGCCTACCAGAGGAGATAAATCACTTATATGCTCTCTTTGAGGCAAGTAACACTGAAACATGCATGAGAGCATCAGCTGTTTCGGACGACTGTGTGATTACGATCTATGTAGCCGATGTGAGTAAGACCTTTAAACGGGTCAACATTGACAAGGCCGCAGGGCCAGATAGATTACCAGGACGTATACAGCGAGCATGTGCTGAACAACTGGCAAGTGTCTTCACTGACATTTTCAACCTCCCCCTGTCTGAATCTGTAAAACCAACATATTTCAAGCACACCACCATAGTCCCTGTGCACAAGAACACTAAGGTAACCTGCCTAAATGACTACAGACCCATAGCACTCACGTCTGTAGCCATGAAGTGCTTTGAAAAGCTGGTCATGGCCCACATCAACACCATTATCCCAGAAACCCTAGACCCACTCCAATTTGCATAACGTCTCAACAGATTCACAGATGATGCCCTTTCCCACCTGGACAAAAGGAACACCTATGTGAGAATGCTTTTCATTGACTACAGGCTCAGCGTTCAACACCATATTGCCCTCAAAGCTCATCACTAAGCTATGGACCCTGGGACTAAACACCTCCCTCTGCAACTAGATCCTTGACTTTCTTCCGGGCCACCCCCAGGTGATAAGGGTAGGTAACAACACATCCGCCATGCTGATCCTCATCACGGGGGCCCCTCAGTGGTGCGTGCTCTTTCCCCTCCTGTACTCCCTGTTCACTCATGACTGCATGACAAGGCACGACTCCAACACCATCATTAACTTAGTGTAACGGATGTGAAACGGCTAGCTAGTTAGTGGTGGTGCGCGCTAAATAGCGCTTCAATCGGTGACGTCACTTGCTCTGAGACATTGAAGTAGTGGTTCCCCTTGCTCTGCAAGGGCCGCGGCTTTTGTGGAGCGATGGTAACGATGCTTCGTGGGTGACTGTTGTTGATGTGTGCAAAGGGTCCCTGGTTCGCGCCCGGGTATGGGCGAGGGGACGGTCTAAAGTTATACTGTTACATTAGCTGATGTCACAACAGTGGTAGGCCTGATCACCGACAATGATGAGACATGAAAACATCAGTAGCCTAAACATTATAACATTATAAGTGCCAAGTGTGATTGATAAATAGTGAAAATCTGCACAAAAGCAATAATGTTATTATAATGAATATAAGGGTCGATATGACAGCAGTCAAAAAAAAAGTCTTATTAGGACGGTTGAGCTAATGATGGTTAATGCAATTAGCATGAGGTTGTAAGCAACAAGAACATTTCCCAGGACATAGCATTGTCTAATATTGGCAGAAAGCTTAAATTCTTGTTAATCTAACTGCACTGTCCAATTTACAGTAGCTATTACAGTGAAAGAATACCATGCTATTGTTTGAGGAGAGTGCACAATTTTGAACATGAAAAGTTATTAATAAACAAATTACGCACATTTGGGCAATCTTGACACATAATTTTGAACAGAAATACAATGGTTCATTGCATCAGTCTGAAATTTTACACATACACTGATGCCATCTAGTGTCCAAAATCTATTTTTTCTTTGTATTATCTTTTACCAGATCTAATGTGTTATATTCTCCCACATTCCTTTCACATTTCCACAAATTTCAAAGTGTTTCATTTCAAATGGTACCAAGAATATGCATATCATTGCTTCAGGGCCTGAGCTACAGGCAATTAGATTTGGGTATGTCATTTTAGGCGAAAATGAAAAAAAGGGAGAATTTGTCTGTTTCTTTGTCTCAAAATGGAGGTGCTCTCCGAAGCAATCCCCTGACATTGTTTCTCAAAGAAAAGTATTCCATACATGTCTGACCAGAATCTTTACCAACCAGCTTTCACAGTCTCACATCAGAATTAGACGTTCATCCATATGTCTCAAATGTCAAATTTCTAAAGATGTTCCAAATGACCAATTTTTAAGCGTTTAAAGTTAAGTTCAGGCATTAACTCCGAACTGGTTTCCGCGTCATCTCCTGACATCCTCAGACATGGATGGACGTCGAATACTGACTTGTGTTATGGGTGATCTGGCTGAGCTCTCCATATCCACGCAATTTCCACCAAATGCTCCACGGACATACAGGATTGAAATGAACGCTTCCAGCTCATCAAAAGACAGATCCCAGGCAGTGTCTCCTTGCTCATCGTGCCTTACAGTCCCTGAATGCTTTAGCATGTCCATGTCACATAAACAAGGAAAGCAGGTGAGTGCATTGCTGATGTTGTTTTTTGCTTGAGATGTAGAGCATACTCTCTCAGTGATGACATGTTGTGCTAATAATCGACCCGTAGCATTGTCACCGGCTTGTTCTATTTAAACGGTGCCGTCCTTCCTCTCTCCTGTTTCAATGTTTCATGTGGTAGTGGCGTGGGGACCTGCTCAGTGCGCACCGTTCTGGCTTTTTGGCGCTTAGGCCTCAGAGGCGTAGGTTATTCAGTCTGAGGCTCAGAATCAGAAGAATAATCATCAGAGATGTCATGACTATTTTCTTCTCTGCCGTCTGAGTCGTTTTTGTTCAGATCTTGTAGCAGCGCTAGCGCAGCATGTACATCCATTCGTCTTGGTCTTCTTCAACATTGTAAATTACACACGCTCTCGCTGCGTACTCCAAGTAGGCCAGAGTAAACTGATAAAACTGCTTGGATTTTGTGGACTGATATAAGGAACATACCATTTTGAGATTATATAATTAGAATCTGCAGTGCATTCGGAAAGTATTCAGACCCCTTCCCTTTTTCTACATTTTGTTACATTACAGCCTTATTCTATAATGGATTAAATTGTTTTTTCCCCTCATCAATCTAAACATAATACCCCATAATGACAAAGCAAAAACAGCTTTTAGAAATGTTAACAAATTTATTATAAATGAAAAACTGAAATATCACATTTACATAAGTATTCAGACCCTTTAGTCAGTACTTTGTTGAAGCACCTTTGGCAGCGATTACATCCTTGAGTCTTCTTGGGTATGATGCTACAACCTCGGCACACCTGTATTTGGGGAGTTTCTCCCATTCTTCTCTGCAGATCCTCTCAAGCTCTGTCAGGTTGGATGGGGAGCGTTGCTGCACAGCTATTTTCAGGTCTCTCCAGAGATGTTTGATCAGGTTCAAGTCAGGGCTCTGACTGGGCCACTCAAGGACATTCAGTGACTTGTCCCAAAGCCACTCCTGTGTAGTCTTGGCTGTGTGCTTAGGGACGTTGTCCTGTTGGAAAGTGAACCTTCGCCCCAGTCTAAGGTCCTGAGAGCTCTGGACCAGGTTTTCTCTGTAGAATCTCTCTGTACTTTACTCTGTTCATCTTTGCTTCGATCCTGACTAGTCTCCCAGTCCCTGCCACTGAAAAACATCCCCACAGCATGATGCTGTCACCACCATGCTTCACCGTAGGGATGGTGCCAGGTTTCCTCCACACGTGACACTTGGCATTCAGGCCAAATAGTTCAATCTTGGTTTCATTAGACCAGAGAATCATGTGCCTTTTACTGAGGAGTGCCTTCCGTCTGGCCACTTTACCATAAAAGACTGACTAGTGGAGTGCTGCAGAGATGGTTGTCCTTCTGGAAGGTTCTCCCATCTCTACAGAGGAACTCTGGAGCTCTGTCAGAGTGACCATCAGGTTCTTGGTCACCTCCCTGATCAAGCCCCCTTCTCTCCCTATTGCTCATGCATATGCATATTGCTCATGCACTGCATATAAAAAAATCAAATAGAATGGCCCGCCCTATTCTTCCTCCACAATTTGTGATTTAGAATTCTGCATTATTCGCTTCCCCTGACTCATCAACTCACCCATACTTCCCCATCATACTATACTTCATTTATTTAATCTGTTGTTATATGTGTACAATTCTTTTGGTATGGTTTAGGTTCAGTTTCGAGGGGCAGCACATTCCACTGTCGGGAGAAGGAGGGGCAACGGGGGAAACCATAAAAGAAATGACATTCTCTCCTAAAACTGGTTATAAATCCAGTTCTGTTTGTGATAACAATGGCAGTATTTTATATCGACTTATTTAGAAAAAGTCAAGGACAGAGGGGGGCTAATCTTTTTAAATGTTTTATTCATGAGCAGTCAAAATGACTGCTTTGCCGGTTCTATTGTTAATGATCTTAAACCAGGTGTTCTGTCAACATTCTGACAACATTATAGGAATCTCCTGTGCAACCTAACTTAAACATTGTATGAATGTTATCACAATTGAACATATTTTGTAATGTGCCCACACTGTTCCCACAACCTAATTCAATGTTTTGGGATCCTTCTCTCCTCACTCGTCTTCATCTCTCTCTTTCGCTCTTCTCCTCTCCTCACTCGTCTTCATCTCTCTCTTTCTCTCTTCTCCTTCTCTCCTCACTCGTCTTCATCTCTCCCTTTCTCTCTTCTCCTTCTCTCCTCACTCATCTTCATCTCTCTCTTTCGCTCTTCTCCTCTCCTCACTCATCTTCATCTCTTGCTTTCTCTCTTCTCCTTCTCTCCTCACTCGTCTTCATCTCACTTTCTCTCTTCTCTCCTCACTCATCTTCATCTCTCTCTTTCTCTCTTCTCCTTCTCTCCTCACTCGTCTTCATCTCTCTCTTTCGCTCTTCTCCTCTCCTCACTCGTCTTCATCTCTCTCTTTCTCTAAACTCCTTCTCTCCTAACTCCATCTCTCTTTCCCTCAACTCCCTCCCTCTCTCATCAGTCTCCTTCTTTCTCTTCATGTCTAACAGTAGAAGTAATCTGTGTTTGATTCACTAAAGGTCACCAGCGTGAGAGAATATGCAAATGAGTGATGTTGAAACAGACAGATGGCAGAGTGACTGGGTAGTCATGGCCGAGTGACTGGGTATTCGGAATGAGATGAACACACACACACACTCAGATACAAACACACACACACAAACACAAACACAAACACACACACACACACACACACACAGAGTCGGAGTGAGATGAGTGACACAGACACTGATGGCTGATGAAACAATCACTAATCACAAAGCCACATCCCAAATGGCACCCTATTCCCTATATAGTGCACGATAAGTAGTCTTATGTATAAGTGTGTATTCTACAGATGTAGGATCTTAATTTGATAACTCTTGTATAAGAATACTTTTGACCAGGTCCCATTGGGAATACATTGACATTTGGGACACAGCCCATGACGTGTGAATCATACTGCATCATAATGGAATAATTTGTGAAGATGTTGCTCATACACAGTCCTATTATTATGAACAAAGACATGATTCACAACATTCAGAGCAAATCCCCATCTGTCAATAAGTCACACTCCGTAGGATGGCATACCATCAAAGACTAGGACACGAAAAACACAAACAAATTCATTATGTGATGGTGTTGCACATACCCAGTCCTATTAAAGGCCCGCTCTTTGATATGCAAAGCCAAATTATTAACAAAGAGATGAATCAGATTGAGATCACAGTCTATTTTAAAGCCACACTGTAAGATGTGCGTGCATACCATGCACCAACAAAAAGATGGGCCACTGACACAAAAACCCAAAGGATGAAAAGGCATCATCTAGAATTGGATCACCATTGAGGTATGGAAATGGGGAATCGTGTATGTCATCACATTTCTCCATCCAAATAGCCATTTTGAGCCCCAAACTTTGCCAGGCTTTTCCATACCTCGATGTTGTTCCAATTATAGGCAACTAAACTAGCACTCACTTCTGTCAACATGAAGTGCTTTGAGAGGCTTGTAAAGGACCATATCACCTCCACTTTTCCCGATACCCTAGCCCCATTACAATTTGCATACCGCCTCAATAGATCCACGGAAGACGCAATCGCCATCGCACTGCACACTGCCCTATCCCAGCTGGACAAGAGGAATAACTACAGTACTAGTCAAAAGTTTGGACACACCTACTCATTCAAGGTTTTTTCTTTATTTTTACTATTTTCTACATTGTAGAATAATAGTGAAGACGTCAAAACTATGAAATAACACATATGGAATCATATAGTAACCAAAAAAGTGTTAAATAAATAAAAATATATTTAGATTCTTCAAAGTAGCTATCCTTTGCCTTGATGACAGCTTTGCATACTCTCTTCAGGAAGCTGAAGATATGTGGCTTGGCCCCCAAAACCCTCACAAACGGTCAGCCGAACGCATCACTGCCTGCCCTCTAGGACATCTACAGCACCCGGTGTCACAGAAAGGCCAAAAAATCATCAAGGACCTCAGTCCCCTGAGCCAAGGCTTTTTCACCCAGTTACCATCTAGCAGGCAGAGACAGTACAGATGTATCAAAGCTGGGACAGAGAGAATGAAAAACAGCTTCTGCCTCCAGGCCATCAGACAGTTAAACAGTTATCACTAGCCTACTGCCACCCAGTACCCTGCCCTGCACCTTAGACACTGTCACTAGCTGGCCTCCGCCCAATACCCTGCACCGTAGACACTGGCACTAGCCGGCCTCCACCCAGTACCCTGCCCTGCACCTTAGACACTGTCATTAGCTGGGCTCCGCCCAGTACCCTGACCTGCACCTTAGACACTGTCACTAGCTGGCCTCCGCCCAATATACTGCCCTGCACCTTAGACACTGTCACTAGCTGGCCTCCGCCCAGTATCCTGAACCTTAGACACTGTCACTAGCTGGCTCCGCCCAGTACCCTGCCCTGCACCTTAGACACTATCACTAGCCGGCCTCCGCCCAGTACCCTGCCCTGCAGCTTAGACACTGTCACTAGCCGGCCTCCGCCCAATAGCCTGCCCTGCACCTTAGACACTGTCACTAGCCGGCCTCCGCCCAGTACCCTGCCCCGCACCTTAGACACTATCACTAGCTGACCTCCGCCCAATACCCTGCCCTGCACCTTAGACACTGTCACTAGCTGGCCTCCGCCCAGTACCCTGCCCTGCACCTTAGACACTGTCATTAGCTGGCCTCCGCCCAGTACCCTGCACCTTAGACACTGTCACTAGCTGGCCTCCGCCCAATACCCTGCACCTTAGACACTGTCACTAGCTGGCCTCCGCCCAGTACCCTGCCCTGCACCTTAGACACTATCACTAGCCAGCTTCCGCCCAGTACCCTGCCCTGCACCTTAGACACTGTCACTAGCTGGCCTCCGCCCAGTACCCTGCCCTGCACCTTAGACACTGTCACTAGCTGGCCTCCGCCCAGTACCCTGCCCTGCACCTTAGACACTGTCACTAGCTGGCCTCCGCCCAGTACCCTGCACCTTAGACACTGTCACTAGCTGGATTCCACCCAGTACCCTGCCCTGCACCTTAGACACTGTCCCTAGCTGGCCTCCGCCCAGTACCCCGCCCTGCACCTTAGACACTGTCACTAGCAGGCCTCCGCCCAGTACCCTACCCTGCACCTTAGACACTGTCACTAGCAGGCTAACACCAGTACCCTGCACCTTCGACACTATCACTAGCCGGCTTCCGCCCAGTACCCTGCCCTGCACCTTAGACACTGTCACTAGCTGGCCTCCGCCCAGTACCCTGCCCTGCACCTTAGACACTGTCACTAGCTGGCCTCCGCCCAGTACCCTGCACCTTAGACACTGTCACTAGCTGGCCTCCGCCCAGTACCCTACCCTGCACCTTAGACACTGTCACTAGCCGGCCTCCGCCCAATACCCTGCACCTTAGACACTGTCACTAGCTGGCCTCCGCCCAATACCCTGCACCTTAGACACTGTCACTAGCTGGCCTCCGCCCAGTACCCTACCCTGCACCTTAGACACTGTCACTAGCTGGATTCCACCCAGTACCCTGCCCTGCACCTTAGACACTGTCACTAGCCGGCTAACACACAATACTCTAAACCTTAGAAACTGCTGCCCTGTGTACATACAGTGTCGTAGCAGAATCAGAATTAGTTAGGTAACATTGATAAATAAGATGTTTTATTTACATAATAATGCTTATGTGAGATATTTAGGATTAGGATGTCTTCTTTTGGATAATACTGTTGGCAGTTTGCAGTTATCCCTTCTCCAGGGCTTAGTCACTAGGGGCCCAGAGAGGGGAGAGGTCAGGCTTGTTAAACCATGTGATGCTATGTAGAATATCAGAAGGGGAGGAGGACAGAATGGAGGCTTGTCTTCTTATGGGAATGTGTCTGTAACTATTGTATGTCCCCTCTGAGGTTGCCCTTATCTTGATCTAGTATATAACCTAAGAGGCTCACTGTCTCCCTGAGCTTGTCCAGGAGGGATTGTATTTGAGATGAGAGTATCTAGAATTGACAATTGATATATGCCATTGGATGAGGTAATGTTTTGGTACTATGTTGTACCAAGAACGAGAAGTAGAACCTCGTTTTAGGAGAGCAAACTGAACGATCATTTATAGCTAATGCTATCTAGCTATGGGATACTCCTCTTTCAAGTAAAATGTTATTTGTGTAATGTTCCTAAGATCTGTTATTTGTCATGTGAGTTTTGATGGGTGTGTCTTGGCTATAAATGATACCAAGGACTGTTTTGTAAGCACTCTCAGAGAATTCCTTTATAGACACTGAATTGATCTGAGAGTCACAGGGCTATGGTGAAGCTCATATATAATTAAAAGATGGACTGTATAATATAACTCTGAGTTGTGTGTGGTTTGCTCTCTCAATGTTTAGTAATACAGGAAATTACCACGACAACAGTCATTGAACAAGTTTTGCATAATGTTCTTCTGAAATCGTTTCTGTAATCTTAACAGATACGATTAGCATTGCTGCAACATGAAGAAGCTGGATATGGAGATCCTGGGCTGACGTGGTTACATGTGATCTGTGGTTGTGTGGCCAGTTGGACATACTGCCAAATTCTCTAAAACAACATTGGAGGCAGCTTATGGTAGAGTAATGAAGATTCAATTATCTGGCAACAGCTCTGGTGGACATTCCTGCAGTCAGAATCCCAATTGCACGCCTTAAAACTTGAGACATCTGTGGTATTGTGCTGTGTGACAAGACTGCACATTTTAGTGTGTCCTCTTTTATTGTCTCCAGCACAAGGTGCAGCTGTGTAACAATCATGCTGTTTTCTCAGCTTCTTGATATGACAGGTGGATGGATTATCTTGGCAAAGGAGAAATGCTCACTAACAGGGATGTCAACACATTTTGAGAGAAATAAGCTTTTTGTGCATATGGACAATTTCAGGGATATTTATTTTCAGCTCGTGAAACATGGGACCAATAGTTTACATATTGCCTTCATATTTTTGTTCAGTATATTGTATTCTAGCTCATCCACATAACTACTGCTGTACATATTGTATTCTTGCTCATTCCATATAACTACTGCTGTACATACCTTTTTCCTATTATATATTGTCCATACAGTCTATGCACACCAAATATCTATATACGGACTCTGACATTGGTCGTTCTAATAATGCTCATTCTAATAATGGTCGTTCTAATATTGATTGTTCTAATAATGCTCGTTCTAATAATGCTCATTCTAATAATGCTCGTTCTAATAATGGTCGATCTAATAATGCTCATTCTAATAATGCTCGTTCTAATAATGCTCATTCTAATAATGCTCGTTCTAATAATGCTCATTCTAATAATGCTCGTTCTAATAATGCTCGTTCTAATAATGCTCATTCTAATAATGCTCATTCTAATAATGCTCATTCTAATAATGCTCGTTCTAATAATGCTCATTCTAATAATGCTCATTCTAATAATGCTCATTCTAATAATGCTCGTTCTAATAATGCTCGTTCTAATAATGCTCGTTCTAATAATGCTCGTTCTAATATTGATCGTTCTTTTTAACACATATATTAATTAGTTTAAAAAAGGACAATCAACAATTACAGAAATACAAACAAATATACATATATATATCCTCCACACATACACCCACCCCCCAACTGACATCAAACTAAACAAGAACAGCGTCTGGACAGGGCGAACAAAACGACATTACGACAATAATGCTGACACTTGGAACAAAAGAGAAATTGAACGTCTAGCTTGTAATAGACAGAGGTCAACCATTTTCTTCTCTCTCCTATGTAAAGAGATGTTCCCTGTGTAAAGATTTAGGCCGCAACGTTTAGGGATTAATGGCATTGGGGTATAGGTCATCTCAGAGATATATTGCAGTACTGAGCTCCAAAACTTTTGTATCTCATCACATTCCCACAGGCAATGGCGCAAGGTCATATTTAACACACAGGTCTGGGGTATTGGGGTCAAATGTGTGAAGCTTAACAGGGGTGATATATGTTCTCATTATCCATTTGTATTGGAACAATCTCAGGCGGGTGTTTATTGTCTGTATCTGAGCTCTAGCGCATATCACACCCCAGTCCTCCGCTTAAATATCTTCCTGCATATCTTGTATCCACTGAAATCAGAGTTGTCTTTATCAGAAGCTACCATTTTCCCATATAATGGTGTAATTTAACCTCTCTCATAACACATTAAACAGAAAGTCGTCAAAGGCCGATTGTTTAAGACTGGAAAAAATAAAGCTTCTCAATTGTAAGTATTTGAAAAAATGCTTTTGTGGCAAGTGAAATCTATCCTTTAGTTCTTCAAAATGACATGAGCCCTTTTTCATTATATAATTAGATGACTTTAACAATACCTTTTCTTGATCATTCTTTAAAACCCAAGTCATTTTTATCAGGTGTGAAATTGTCATTGCCCCAAATTGGTGTAAAACTGTATAATACAGGACATTCACCCAGATATTGCGGTACTTCGTGCCATATAGTGAAGGTGTTTTTAACAAAGGGATTAGTAGTATTCTACTTCAGTTTCTTAGGAGGAGCAGAGTACAAATATACATCCAAAAGTTAAGCCTTTTGTGGACAGCATTTCAGTCTGCTGCCAGGGTGGGTATGGATTCTTGGAGAATCAAAACATTGCAGCCCTAAGTTGTGCAGCCCAGTAATACCACTGTAGGTTTGGAAGTTGCAACCCCCCTCTATCAAACAAAGAAGAGAAAGTAGGATCCTTATTTATATTTTTACCCCCTTTTTTTACCCGATTTCGTGGTATCCAATTGTTAGTTACAGTGTTGTCCCATAGCTGCAACTCCCGTACGAACTCGGGAGAGGCGAAGGTCGAGAGCCATGCGTCCTCCGAAACACAACCCAAACAAGCTGCAATGCTTCTTGACACATGCGTGCTTTGTACCCGGCCTGCCACAGGAGTCGCTACTGCGTAATGCAACAAGAACATCACTGCTGGCTAAACCCTCCCCTAACCCGGACAATGCTGGTCCAATTGCGCAACCCCATGGGTCTCCCGGTCGCGGCCGGCTTCGACAAAGCCTGGACTCAAACCAGGATCTCTAGACCACTGCGCCACTCGGGAGGCAAGCCTTCATTTTCTGTTGCTACAGATAAAATTTGAGAGTATCTTTCTGATCTTTGGCAAAAATGAAGGTGGTGGGGCCAGAGGAATTGATTGAAATAAGTAAAGCAATTTGGGCAGAATTTTCATCTTGATGATATTTATTCTACCAGCAAAAGATATAGGCAATGATGTCCATCTGTTGATGGATTCTGTTATACTCGTTACCATGGGTTAATAATTTGTTGCACTCAAGGAGCTAATTTCTGGTGTGATTTTAATACCAAGATATGTGAAACCTCCGTTCTGTATTCACAAATGGATGTTGTACAACTGGATTCAGTCTCTCTTGCTTGTTGAGGAAAAGGATAGAATATTTTGCTTTATTAACTTTAAACCCAGAGAACTGACAAACGGTATTAATTATATTGGACAGGGAAGAGACAGAATTCTTTAGATCTGTTAGGAATAAGAGGGTATCATCAGCATATAGGGCCACTTAATGTTCATGATCCTTGTCTCATGCCCCGAAAAAGCCTAAAAGGTTGTGAAATTAAGTTGTTAGTGGTAACTTCTGCAGTGGGGTCAGTATATAATATCTTAATTCATTTACAGAAGTAGTTCCCAAACCCAAATCTCTCAAGCACTTCAAATAAATAAGATCTCTCAACTCTAGGGAATGCCTTCTCTGCATCAAGTAAGTCTGGCAGTATCAGGGGACCTTTGACATGTGCACTATGTTTAGTACTCTCCTCCCTTTGTGAAAACCTTGATGGTTTTTCACGAAGCCATTTTTGTCTATGTGTATTAGATATGGGATTACTCTATCCAATCTCCAGGTGAGAGGACCCCCGACCTCACGACCATAAATGGTAAAAGTATTTTTAGCCAGAACCTATTTGGTATGTTGAAATTTATGCTCCTTTTGATGCCATAGAAGGCCCTTCTTGCCTTGTCTCTCAAACCGTTCACAGCTTTGTGGAAGTTACCTGTGGCGCTGATGTTTAGGCTGGGGTATGTATAATTTTTTGTGTGCTCTAGGGCAACAGTGTCTAGATGGAATTTGCATTTGTGGTCTTGCAACTGGACCTTTTTTGGGACACCGTTATTTTGGTCTTACTGAGATTTACTGTCAGGGCCCAGATCTGTGCGGAAGATCTAGGTGCTGCTGTAGGCCCTCCTTGGTTGGGGACAGAAGCACCAGATTATCAGCTAACAGTGGACATTTGACTTCAGATTCTAGTAGGGTGATGCCAGGTGCTGAAGGGGTAGGGCTTAAACAGCATCCCTATCTCACCCCACAGCCCTGTGGAAAGAAATATGTTTTTTTGACAATTTTAACCGCACACTTGTTCTTTGTTTACATGGATTTAATAATTTTGTTTGTCTTTCCCCAACACCACTTTTTATCAATTTGTATAGCAGACCCTCATGCCAAATTGAGTCAAACGTTTTTTTGAAATCAACAAAGCATGAGAAGACTTTGTTTTGGTTTGTTTGTTTGTCAATTAGGGTGTGCAGGGTGAATACATGGTCTGTTGTACGGTAACTTGGTAAAAAGCCAATTTGACACTTGCTCAGTACATTGTTTTCACTGAGGAAATGTATGAGTCTGCTGTTCATGATAATGCAGGTGATTTTCCCAAAGTTGCTGTTGACGCATATCCCACAGTAGTTATTGTGGTCAAATTTGTCTCCACTTTTGTGGATTGGGGTGATCAGTCCCAGACTCAGCTATACCACCATCTATAGCATCACTAGGCCCCGCCTCCGCATGCAAAGCTCTTATGCCCAAAATCTCCACACTCATAGCACCGCAGACTGTCTGTGCTGGCAACCCCCCGGTAGAGTCCCTCCCCATGCCTCACTCACACAAAATGCACATTTAACTGTTGTCATTGTTATGCAGAAACATGAACACTTGCCTCCGGAACGAAACAACATGCTTAATGGCATCTGCCTGAATAACTGCAGACAGTACACAAAAACCCCTAGCAAACTTACCAAAACGGCTCAGCTCTTTCCGGATTTGATCATCCGTAATAAAAGGAGGGAGTTTCGCAACTACCAACCTTGTCAAAGGAGTCAAAAGAGGAGAAATCGGCAACAACACATTCCTTACGTATGTTTCACTAGCAATCAGCCAGCTGATGGTTTCTGACTTAAAAACGTATCCTTAATCAAGTCACTAAGGGATAAAGGGGAATGCAGAACATTTACATCCTGTCAGAACATGTTATTGTTAGACAACTGGTACAGTGCCTTGCAAAAGTATTCATCCCCCTTGGCATTTTTCCTAACTTGTTGCATTACAACCTATAATTTAAATTGATTTTTATTTGGATTTCATGTAATGGATATACACGAAATAGTCCAAATTGGTGAAGTGAAAAAAATTACTTAAAACATTTTTTTTAAATAATTAAAAACGGAAAGGTGGTGTGTACATATGAATTCACCCACTTTGCTATGAAACACCTAAATAAGATCTGGTGCAACCAATTACCTTCAGAAGTCACATAATTAGTTAAATAAAGTCCATCTGTGGACAGTCTAAGTTTCACATGATCTCAGCACACACACTTGAAGACGGAAGGTTACATACACTAAAGCTGGAGTCATTAAAACTCGTTTTTCAACCACTCCACAAATGTCTCGTTAACAAACTATAGTTTTGGCAAGTCGGTTAGGACATCTATTTTGTGCATGACACAAGTCATTTTTCCAGCAATTGTTTACAGACAGATTATTTAACTTATAATTCACAGAATCACAATTCCTGTGGGTCAGAAGTTTACATATACTAAGTTGACTGTGCCTTTAAACAGCTTGGAAAATTCCAGAAAATGATGTCATGGCTTTAGAAGCTTCTGATAGGCTTATAGGGAAATCAACAACAAAAAATCAGCCAAGACCTCAGAAATAACATTTTAGACCTCCACAAGTCTGGTTCATCCTTGGGAGCAATTTTCAAACACCTGAAGGTACCATGTTCATCTGTACAAACAATAGTACTCAAGTATAAACACCATGAGACCACACAGCCGTCATACCACTCAGGAAGGAGATGCGTTCTGTCTCCTAGAGATGAATGTACTTTGGTACGAAAAGTGCAAATCAATCCCAGAACAGCAGCAAAGGAACTTGTGAAGATGCTGGAGGAAACAGGTACAAAAGTATTTATATATCCACATTAAAACGAGTCCTATATCAACGTAACCTGAAAGGCTCAGCAAGGAAGAAGTCACTGCTCCAAAACCGCCATGAAAAAGCCAGACTACAGTTTGCAACTGTACAAGGGGACAAAGACTGTACTTTTTGGAGAAATGTCCTCTGGTCTGATGAAACAAAAATAGAACTGTTTGGCCATGATGATCATCGTTATGTTTGGAGGAAAACGGGGGAGGCTTGCAAGCCCAAAAAACACCATTCCAACAATGAAGCACGGGGGTGGCAGCATCATGTTGTGGGGTTGCTTTGCTGCAGGAGGGACTGGTGCACTTCACAAAATAGATAGTATAATGAGGGAGGAAAATTATGTGGATATTTTGAAGCAACATTTCAATACATCAGCCATGAAGTCAAAGCTTGGTCGCAAATGGGTCTTCCAAATGGACAATGCCCCAAGCATACTTCCAAAGTTGTGCCAAAATGGCTTAAGGATAACAAAGTCAAGGTATTGGAGTGGCCATCACAAAGCTTTAACCTCAATCCTAAAGAAAATGTGTGGGCAGAACTGAAAAATCGTGTGCGAGCAAGGAGGCCTACAAACCTGACTCATTTACACCAGCTCTATTAGGAGGAATGGGCCAAAATTCACCCAACTTATTGTGAGAAGCTTGTGGAAGGCTACCAGAAATGTTTGACCCAAGTTACACAATTTAAATCAATGCTACCAAATATTAATTGATTTTATGTACACTTCTGACCCACTGGGAATGTGATGAAATAAATAAAAGGTGAAATAAATAATTCTCTCTACTATTATTCTGACATTTCACATTCTTAAAATAAAGTGGTCATCCTAACTGACCTAAGACAGTGAATGTTTACTAGGATTAAATGTCAGGAATTGTGAAAAACTGGGTTTAAATGTATTTGGCTAAGGTGTATGTAAACTTCCGACTTCAACTGTATACGCCTGTTCTGAAAGGCCCCAGAGTCTGCAACACCACTAAGCAAGGGGCATCACCAAGTAAGCAGCACCATAAAGACCAATTAGCTCTCCAAACAGGTCAGGGACAACATTGTGGAGAAGTACAGATCAGGGTTGGGTTATAAAAAATATCCAAAACTTTGAACATCCCACACAGCACAATTAAATTGTTATTTAAAAATTGAAAGAACATGGCACCACAACAAACCTGCCAAAGGAGGGTATTTATCAGAGAGGCAACAAAGAGACCAAGGATAACCCTGAAGGAGCTGCAAATCACCACAGCAGAGATTGGAGTATCTGTCCATAGGACAACTTTAAGCCGCACACTCCACAGAGCTGGGCTTTACGGAAGAGTGGCAATAAGCAAACACATTTGGTGTTCGCCAAAAGGCATGTGGGAGACTCCCCAAAAATATGGAAGAAGGTGGAAGAAGGTGGAAGAAGGTACTCTGGTCAGATGAGACTAAAATGGAGCTTTTTGGCCATCAAGGAAAATGCTGTCTGGCGCAAACTCAACACCTCTCATTGCCCCTGAAGCATGGTGGTGGCAGCATCATGCTCTGGGGATGTTTTTCATCGGCAGGGACTGGAAAACTGGTCAGAATTGAAGGAATGATGGATGGCACTAAATACAGGGAAATTCTTAAGGGAAACCTTCTTCAGTCTTTCAGAGATTTGAGACTGGGACGGAGGTTCACATTTCGGCAGGACAATGACCCTAAGCATACTGGTAAAGCAACACTCAAGTGGTTTACGGGGAAACATATAAATGTCTTGGAATGACCTAGTCAATTTAGAATCAGTGGTATGACTTAAAGATTGCTTTACCCCAGCGGATATCAAAGGTGTAGGCATGTTGTGTAAATCAAATTATGCAAAAACCCCCCAAAAATCTATTTTAATTCAAAGTTGTAAGGCAACAAAATAGGAAAAATTCCAATGAGGGTGAATACTTTCGCAAGCCTCTGTATCCAATGAAAAGGAGAAAGGCCACAGTCTGGTTTCAGTTGTTGGGTTGTGATTTGAAATACTTGCTACACCAGAAGTTAATGGTTATCTGGTGGGGGTCAATTAAGGTTGGATATGAGCGAGGGCCTTGGAATGTTACTGAGTAAAGGAAAGGCCATCACATGGTTGTGGTCTCTGATAAGGGTGGAGAGCTGTGGATTAGTGAGGAATGGGGGCAGAGGTCAGGTCAAGTCACATTAAGGGAGAAGGAACAGTTTATTACACACGTCACTTAAACTTCCTGTCTAGCAATAAAGATGTAATGTTTAGAGAAAAGGAGGAAACTTCCTCTAAAGTGGGGTATAAATACTTGTGCTGGTGGGAACATGTCTTTGTCTGTTCAGCTGTCTGACCCATTGGGTGAATAAACATGGTTTGAGCTTTTCATAGTTGTCCGGTAGTTTTTATTCTGTTTATTTAGAACCTAACACTCCCCACTAAATTTACTCTTTCATGAACACAACCACAGCTTTGTTCATTCTGGAAGCAGAATGTATAAATTCAGCTCCTATCTGTTCACCGACCGCGAGCGTCTCCTCCACGCTAGGCTACAAAACCAGGAGGAGAGATAAAGAGAAAAGAGAGAAAGAAAGAGAAAGAGAGGAGAGATAAAGAGAAAAGAGAGAGAGAAAGAGAAAGAGAGAGGAGAGATAAAGAGAAAAGAGAGGAAGAAAGAGAAAGAGAGGAGAGATAAAGAGAAAAGAGAGAAAGAAAGAGAATGAGAGAGGAGAGAAAGAGAAAAGAGAGAAAGAAAGAGAAAGAGAGAGGAGGAATAAAGAGAAAAGAGAGAGAAAGAGAATGAGAGGAGGAATAAAGAGAAAAGAGAGAAAGAAAGATAAAGAGAGGAGAGATAAAGAGAAAAGAGAGAAAGAAAGAGAATGAGAAAGGAGAGAAAGAGAAAAGAGAGAAAGAAAGAGAATGAGAGAGGAGAGATAAAGAGAAAAGAGAGAAAGAGAAAGAGAGAGGAGAGATAAAGAGAAAAGAGAGAGAAAGAAAGAGAGAGAGAGAGAGACAGAGAGAAAGAAAATAAGCCCTCAATTACACAGCAACTCACACATACAGTCACACACCCACACAGCAACACGCACGCACACAAGCACACATACACAGAGCCACAATCCCAATGTGTTTGTGTGTGAATAAGTTTCTGTTTTTTTTTATCTAAACATCTGTTTCTTCCTACAGTGATCTGAGTGATACCAGATGCATGTGTCCATATAGAACTCACTGACTTTACAGTACATACACATTAGAACAATCTAACACTGTAGTACTTGCTAAAGCCACTGCCCAGCTTATGCTTACATGCATGCAGACACACGTATGCACACGTTCCATCCGCAAAGTAAGCAGCAAACCCTGATGGCTTAAAAGGAAAATCTCCTCTCCATCTGTCACTGTTTGACTCTACTGTTTGACTCTTCTGTTCATCTCTCTCTCTCTCTCTCTCTCTACTATAGCTGCACACAATTCAGAACCATGGACTACTCTAGAAGCAGGTTTCAGGACCACGGACAGCTCTAGAACTAGTGTTCCGTGTTCCGATGGTCATTAGTAGCCTACCAAACTTGTTAACTGCCTGGTACTCAGCACTCTCTTGTTGCTCTAATTACTCTGATGTTAATGCAAATGTTGTTTTTTTTAATCGAATCAAACACTTCATGAGAGCCCATGAGCTCATGTTGCACAATATTTCTATAGGCTATGAAATTGCGTGAGAAAGCAGAGTTTTGATGGCCTCTGTTAAAAAGAGAAGGATCCCATCAGCTTTCTATAAGCTATGCCTACTATATTGATTTATCAACTTTCCTAATATTAAGCACATTGCTTTTGCTTTACAACAGGAGTATAGCTTCCCTGGCTAGCATAAAAATGAACCATGGGAAAAGAGTCCTCAATTCACTATTTAAGTGCATAGATGACGTGCATTTTTTTCTCCATTCCGGGACAGGTGCATGATAATGGTCCATTCAAAATCAAAACTAATTTCACACATACACTACCGTTCAAAGGTTTGGCGTCACTTAGAAATGTCCTTGTTTTTGAAAGCAAAGCAAATAAAGTGTAGACGATGGTAATGTTCAACATGACTATTCTACATGGAAACAGAAGATTTTTTCATGGAATATCTACATAGGCGTACAGAGGTCCATTATCAGCAACCATCACTCCTGTGTTCCAATGGCACGTTGTGTTAGCTAATCCAAGTTTATCATTTTAAAAGGCTAATTGATCATTAGAAAACCCTTTTGCAATTATGTTAGCACTGCTGAAAAATGTTGTTCTGATTAAAGAAGCAATACAATTGGCCTTCTTTAGACTAGTTGAGTATCTGGAGCATCAGCATTTGTGGGTTCAATTACAGGCTCAAAATGGCCAGAAACAAAGAACTTTCTTCTGAAACTCTATTCTTGTTTTGCGAGAAATTGCCAAGAAACTGACTCTTGTACAACGCTGTCTAATACTTTCTTCACAGAACAGCGCAAACTCTCTCTAACCAGAATAGAAAGAGTAGTGGGAGGCCCCGGTGCACAACTGAGCAAGAGGACAAGTACATTAGAGTGTCTAGTTTGAGAAACAGACTTCTCACAAGTCCTCAACTGGCAGCTTCATTAAATAGTACCCGCAAAACACCAGTCTCAACGTCAACAGTGAAGACGTGACTCCGGGATGCTGGCCTTCTAGGCAGCAAAGAAAAAGACATATCTCAGACTGGCCAATAAAAAGATAAGATGAAGATGAGCAAAAGAACACAGACACTGGACAGAGTAAGATTGGAAAAAAGTATTATGGACAGACAAATCTAAGTTTGAGGTGTTCTGATCACAAAGAAGAACATTCGTGAGACGCAGATTTTTTTTTAAAGATGCTGGAGGAGTGCTTGACGCCATCTGTCAAGCATGGTGGAGGCAATGTGATGGTCTGGGGGTGCTTTGATGGGGGTAAAGTGGGAGATTTGTACAGGGTAAAGGGATCTTGAAGAAGGAAGGCTATCACTCCATTTTGCAGTGTCATGCCTTACCCTGTGGACGGCGCTTCATTGGAGCTAATTTCCTCCTACAACAGGACAATGACTCAAAGCACAGCTCCAAACTATGCAAGAACTACTTCGGGAAGAAGCAGTCAGCTGGTATTCTGTCTATAATGGAGTGGCCAGCACAGTCACCGGATCTCAAACCTATTGAGCTGTTGTGGGAGCAGCTTGTCCACATGGTACGTAAGAAGTGCCCATCAAGCCAGTCCAACTTGTGGGAGGTGCTTCAGGAAGCATGGGGTGAAATCTCTTCAGATTCCCTCAACAAATTGACTAGAATGCCAAAGGTCTGCAAGGCTGTAATTTGCTGCAAATAGAGAATTCTTTGACGAAAGCAAAGTTTGAAGGACACAAATATTATTTCAATTAGAAATCATTATTTATAACCTTGTCAACTGCTTGACCATATTTCCTATTTATTTTGCAACTCAATTCATGTATGTTTTCATGGAAAACAATGACATTTCTAAGTGACGCCAAACTTTTGAAAGGTAGTGTATATTATTTAATATTTGTAAATAGAACATTACATCAAGAATAGTCTGATGGGTGACAATATTATCCTATCACTTGTGAATGATATATTATCAATTGTGATGGTGCCCAGCTTGTGTGCAGCAAGGCAAGAAACAGTGCCTTTTTTTTAGTGACTTTTTCAAATCACACCTCATGTAGCCTAGCCACTAAAGTGGCCAAATCATTTCTTGAAATTAAGCAAATGAATACGCTTTACAACCGGAGTAGACCCTAACTGGAATACATATGAGACGCGTGAGTTTCAAGTTTGGGGAAGATACTTTCCACCATAAAAAACGCACCTTTATAATAAAGCGTTTACATGCATAATCACATTTGAGGTCACTTTTAAGAAGTGTTTTCACGTTAATCGAAAGCATTTTGGAACATTCGCGCTTATACCCTACTGCCGTGTGCTTATTGCTGCGTTTATAATGTGAATAAATAGCCTAATAATTATCAACATGTTGAGCTAACTGTTTTTATCTGTAGCCTCGTTGCTTTTAAACGTTTTTTTGATTCAAAGGTTGTATTCATTTGGGATCTATTGCGAGCCATGTGAGTGAAGGGTGCTTCAGAGCACGGTAGCCGGGAGAAAATGAGTTATTTGTAATGTAACTGGGACCTTTTGGAGTGCCAAAAGAAGAAGATCTTCAAAGGTAAGGCATATATTATATCGCTATTTCTGACTTTCTTTTTTTCGTGTCGCAACTCCCTGGTTGAAAATGATTTGTTATGCATTTGTGAGCTGGGCGCTGTCTTCATATAATCGCATGGTTTGCTTTTGCAGTAAAGCCTTTTTGAAATTTTACACGACGGATGGATTAACAACTTAAGCTTTATTTTGATGTATTGCACTTGTGAATTCATAAAAGTTTAAAATGTATAGTAATTTAGTTTCACCGGATGTTGGCCAGGTGGGACGTAGCGTCCCACTGATTCGCAAGAATTTTATCCAATTTTTTTTTGCAGAAATACCTTCTTTACATACATTGGGGAGAACAAGTATTTGACACACTGATTTTGCAGGTTTTACTACTGTCATTTTTATCATTTATCACTTCAACTGTGAGAGACGGAATCTAAAACAAAAATCCAGAAAATCACATTGTATGATTTTTAAGAAATTAATTTGCATTTTATTGCATGACATATGTATTTGATCACCTACCAACCAGTAAGAATTCCGGCTCTCACAAACCTGTTAGTTTTTCTTTAAGAAGCCCTCCTGTTCTCCACTCATTACCTGCATTAACTGCACCTGTTTGAACTCATTACCTGTAAAAAGACCAGAGAGCAGTGTAAGGACATCAGGGATACAATTCTAGACCTGCACAAGGCTGGAATGGGCTACAGGACAAGGATCAGTTCTAGGATCAGCCCAGAACTACACGGCAGGACCTGGTCAATGACCTGAAGAGAGCTGGGACCATAGTCTCAAAGAAAACCATTAATTACACACTACGCCGCCATGGATTAAAATCCTGCAGCGCACGCAAGGTCCCCCTGCTCAAGTAAGCGCATGTCCAGGCCCGCCTGAAGTTTGCCAATGACCATCTGGATGATCCAGAGGAGGAATGGAAGATGGTCATGTGGTCTGATGAGACAAAAATAGAGCTTTTTGGTCTAAACTCCACTCGCTGTGTTTGGAGGAAGAAGAAGGATGAGTACAACCCCAAGAACACCATCCCAACCGTGAAGCATGGAGGTGGAAACATCATTCTTTGGGGATGCATTTCTGCAAAGGGGACAGGACGACTGCACCGTATTGAGGGGAGGATGGATGGGGCCATGTATTGCGAGATCTTGGCCAACAACCTCCTTCCCTCAGTAAGAGCATTGAAGATGGGTTGTGGTTGGGTCTTCCAGCATGACAATGACCCAAAACACACAGCCAGGGCAACTAAGGAGTGGCTCCATAAGAAGCATCTCAAGGTCCTGGAGTGGCCTAGCCAGTCTCCAGACCTGAACCCAATAGAAAATCTTTGGAGGGAGCTGAAAGTCCGTATTGCACAGCGACAGCCCCGAAGCCTGAAGGATCTGGAGAAGGTCTGTATGGAGAAGTGGGCCAAAATCCCTGCTGCAGTGTGTGCAAACCTGGTCAAGAACTACAGGAAACGTATGAACTCCGTAATTGCAAACAAAGGTTTCTGTACCAAATATTAAGTTCTGATGTATCAAATACTTATGTCATGCAATAAAATGTAAAGTAATTACTTAAAAATCACACAATGTGATTTTTTTGGATTTTTTTAGTTTCCGTCTCTCACAGTTGAAGCGTACCTATGATAAAAATTAAAGACCTCTACATGCTTTGTAAGTAGGAAAACCTGCAAAATCGGCAGTGTATCAAATACTTGTTCTCCCCACTGTAAGTATTCAGACCATTTGCTTTGAGACTCGAAATTGAGCTCAGGTGCATCCTGTTTCCATTGATAATCCTTGAGATGTTTCTACAACTTGATGTGGTAAATTCAAATGATTGGACATGATTTGGTCCTACAGTTGACAGTGCATGTCAGAGCAAAAACCAAGCCATGAGGTCAAAGGAATTGTCCAAAATGATCCGAGACAGGATTATGTCGAGGCACATATCTAGGGAAGGCTGGCAAAGCATTTCTGCAGCAATGAAGATCCCCAAGAACACAGTGGCCTCCATCATTCTTAAATGAAGACATTTTGAAACCACCAAAGACTCTTCCTAGAGCTGGCCGCCCAGCCAAATCGAGCTGTCGGGGGAGTAGGGCCATGGTTAGGGAGGTGACCAAGAACCCGAAGGTCACTCTAAAAGAGCTCTAGAGTTCCTCTGTGGACATGGGAGAACCTTCCAGAAGGACAAACATCTCTGCAGCACTCCAAAAATCCACTTTTGTGGAGTGAAGGGTAACAATGCTTCGATGGTGGCTGTTGTCGTTGTGTTGCTGGTTCAAGCCCAGGTAGGGGCGAGGAGAGGGACGGAAGCTATACTGTTACACTGGCAATACCAAAGTGCCTATAAGAACATCCAATAGTCAAAGGTATATGAAATACAAATGGTATTGAGAGAAATAGTCCTATAATTCCTATAATAACCTCAACCTAAAACTTCTTACCTGGGAATATTGAAGACTCATGTTAAAAGCTTTCATATGTTCTCATGTTCTGAGCAAGGAACTTAAACGTTAACTTTTTACATGGCACATATTGCACTTTTACTTTCTTTTTTGCATTGTTTAAACCAAATTATTCATTATTATTTATTTGAGGCTAAATTGATTTGATTGATGTATTATATTAAGTTAAAATAAAAGTGTTCATTCAGTATTGTTGTAATTGTCATTATTACAAATAAATAAATAAATACTTTAAAAAAATATATAAATCGGCCGATTAATCGGTATCGGCTTTTTTGGTCCTCCAATAATCGGTATCGGCGCTGAAAAATCATGAAAAATCATGATCGGTCGACCTCTAGTAGAGTGGCCAGACGGCAGCAAGCTCTCAGTAAAAGCCAAAAGTCACCTAAAGACTCTCAGACCATGAGAAACAAGATTCTCTTGCCTGATGAAAACAAGATTGAACTCTTTGACCTGAATGCCAAGTGTCACGTCTGGAGGAAACCTGGCACCATCCCCACAGTGAAGCATGGTGGTGGCAGCATCATGCTGTGGGGATGTTTTTCAGTGGCAGGGACTGGGAGATTAGTCAGGATCAAGGCAAAGATGAACAGAGCAAAGTACAGCAAGATCCTTGATGAAAACATGCTACAGAACACTGAGAACCTCAGACTGGGTCGAAGGTTCACCTTCCAATAGGACAACGGCCCTAAGCACACAGTAAAGACAACGCAGGAGTGGCTTCGGGACAACTCTCTGAATGTCCTTGAGTGGCCCAGCCAGAGCCCAGACTTAAACCCGATCAAACATCTCTGGAGAGACCTGTAAATAACTGTGCAGCAACACACCCCATCCAACCTGACAGAGCTTGAAAGGATCTGCAGAGAAGAATGGGAGAAACTCCCCAAATTCAGATGGGCCAAGCTTGTAGTTTCATTCTCAAGAAGAATCGAGGCTGTACTCGCTGCTAAAAGTGCTTCAACAAAGTACTGAGTAAAGGGTCTGAATACTTATGTAAATGTGATATTTCAGTTTTTTTTTTTATATATATATTTGCAAAATTGTCATAAACCTGTTTTTGATTTGTCAATATGGGGTATTGTGTGTAGATTGATGAGGGGAACAAACAATTTAATCAATTTTAGAATAAAGCTGTAGCGTATCAAAATGTGAAAAAAGTCAAGGGGTCTAAATAATTTCCGAATGCACTGTATAGGGATATATACACATTACGGACAGTATATTGATAGAATATATAGTATATCTGAAGAATACATAGGATAGAATAGTATATGTACAGCAATAGTTAAATAGGATGGGCTTGACAAGAATACAGTATTAAACAGATGAAGTGGGTAAAACAGTATGTAAACATTATTCAAGTGACCAAGGTTCCATTATTAAAGTTAGCAGTGATTCCATGTCTATGAATGTAGGGCATCAGCCTCTAAGGTGCAGGGTTGAGTGATCGGGTGGTAGCCGGCTCGTTGTTACTATATAACAGTCTGACGGGCTTGTGATTGACTGTTTTTTCGTCTCTCGGTCCCAGCTTTGATGCACTTGTACTGACCTCACCTTCTGGATGGTAACGGGATGCACAGGCCGTGGCTCGCGTGGCTGAGGTCCTTAATGATCTTTTTTGTCTTCCTATGACACCGGGTGCTGTAGATGTCCTGGAGGGCAGGCAGTGTGCATTGGGCAGACCGCACCACCTTCTGGAAGGTCTTGCGGTTGCGGGTGGTGTAGTTGCCGTAACAGGCGGTGATACAGCCCGACAAGTTCCTCTAAATGGTGCACCTGTAAAAGTTTGTGAGGGTGTCAGGGGCCAAGCCAAATTTCTTAAGCCTCCTGGGGTTGAAAGGGCAATGTTGGGCCTTCTTCACCACATTGTCTGTGTGGATGGACCATTTCAGATTTTCAATGATCAGGAACTTGAAGCTTTTTCACCTTCTCCACTGTGGTCCTGTCGATGTGGATGGGGGCATGCTCCCTCTGCTGTCTCCTGAAGTCCACAATCATCTCCATTGTATTGTTGACGTAGAGAGAGAGGTATTTCCCTGGCACAACTCCTGCAGGACCCTCACCTCCTCCCTTTAGACGGTTTCATCATTGTTGGTAATCAGGTCTACCACTGTTGTGTTGTCTGCAAACTTAAAAACATATCTATATTTCACCTTTATTTAACCAGGTAGGCTAGTTGAGAACAAGTTCTCATTTACAACTGCGACCTGGCCAAGATAAAGCAAAGCAGTGTGACACAAAAAACAACACAGAGTTACACATGGAATAAACAAACATACAGTCAATAATACAGTAGAGAAAGTCTATATACAGTGTGTGCTAATGAGGTAGGATAAGGGGGGTGAGGCAATAAATAGGCCATAGTGGCAAAATTATTACAGTATGGCAAATTAAACACTGGGGTGATAAATGTGCAGAAGATGAGTGTGCAAGTAGCGGTACTGGGGTGCAAAGGAGCAAAATAAATCAAATAAATAACAATATGGTGATGAGGTAGTTGGCTGGGCTATTTACAGATTGGCTATGTACAGGTGCAGTGATCTGTGAGCTGCTCTGACAGCTGGTGCTTAAAGCTAGTGAGGGAGAAGTGAGACTCCACCTTCAGTGATTTTTGCAGTTTGTTCCAGTCATTGGCAGCAGAGAACTGGAAGGAAAGGTGTCCGAAGGAAGAATTAGCTTTGGGTGTGACCAGTTAAATATACCTGCTGGAGCGCATGCTGCGGGTGGGTGCTGCTATGGTGATCAGTGAGCTGAGATAAAGCGGGGCTTTACCGAGCAAAGACTTATAGATGACCTGGAGACAGTGGGTTTGGCAACAGATATGAAGCGAGGGCCATCCAACGAGAGCATACAGGTCCCAGTGGTGGGTAGTATATGGGGCTTTGGTGACAAAACGGATGGCCCTGTGATAGACTGCATCCAATTTGCTGAGTAGATTGTTGGAGGCTATTTTGTAAATTACATCGCCGAAGTCAAGGATTGGTAGGAAAGTCAGTTTTACGAGGGTATGTTTGGCAGCATGAGTGAAGGATGCTTTGTTGCAAAATAGGAAGCCGATTCTAGATTTACTTTTGGGTTGGAGATGCTTAATGTGAGTCTGGAAGGACAGTTTACAGTCTAACCAGACACCTAGGTATTTGTAGTTGTCCACATATTCTGAGTCAGACCCGTCCAGAGTAGTGATGCTGGACGGGTGGGTAGGTGTGGGCAGCGATCGGTTGAAGAGCATGCATTTAGTTTTACTTGCATTTAAGAGCAGTTGGAGGCTACGGAAGGAGAGTTGTATGGCATTGAAGCTCGTCTGGAGGTCAGTTAACATAGTGTCCAAAGAAGGGCCAGAAGTGTACAGAATGGTGTCGTCTGCGTAGAGGTGGATCAGAGAATCACCAACAGAAAGAGCGACATCATTGATGTATACCGAGAAAAGAGTCGGCCCAAGGATTGGACCCTGTGGCACCCCTATAGAGACTGCCAAAGGTCCGGACAACAGGCCCTCCGATTTGACACACTGAACTCTATCTGAGAGTAGTTGGTGAACCTGGCGAGGCAGTCATTTGAGAAACCAAGGCTTTTTAGTCTGCCGATAAGAATGTGGTGGTTGACAGAGTCAAAAGCCAGGTCGATGAAGCAGGCTGCACAGTACTGTCTCTTATCGATGGCGGTTATGATATCGTTTAGGACCTTGAGCGTGGCTGAGGTGCATCCATGACCAGCTCAGAAACCAGACTGCATGGTGGAGAAGGTACGGTGGGATTCAAAATGGTCGGTGATCTGTTTGTTAACTTGGCTTTCGAAAACCTTAGAAAGGCAGGGTAGGATAGATTTAGGTCCTTAGCAGTTTGGGTCTAGAGTCACCCCCCCTTTGAAGAGGGGGATGACCGCGGCAGCTTTCCAATCTTTGGGGATCTCAGACGATACGAAAGAGAGGTTGAACAAGCTAGTAATAGGGGTTGCAACAATTTCGGCAGATACTTTTAGGAAGAGAGTGTCCAGAATTGTCTAGCCCTGCTGATTTGTAGGGGTCCAGATTTTGCAGCACTTTCAGAGGATCAGCTATCTGGATTTGGGTGAAGGAGAAATGGGGGAGGCTTGGGCAAGTTGCAGTGAGGGTTGCAGGGCTGTTGACCGGGGTAGGGGTAGCCAGGTGAAAGGCCTGGCAAACCGTAGAAAAAAGCTTATTGAAATTCTTAATTATCACCGATTTCCTAGCCTCAGGGCAGTGGGCAGCTGGGAGGAGGGGCTCTTGTTCTCCATGGACTTTACAGTGTCCCAGAACGTTTTGGAGTTAGAGCTACAGATTTCTGTTTGAAAAAGCTAGCCTTTGCTTTCCTAACTGCCTGTGTATATTGGTTCCTAACTTCCCTGAAAAGTTGCATATCACAGGGATTATTCGATGCTAATGTAGTGCGCCACAGGATGTTTTTGTGCTAGTCAAGGGCAGTCATGTCTGGAGTGAACCAAGGGCTATATCTGTTCCTGGTACAACATTTTTTGAATGGAGCATGCTTATTTAAGATGGTGAGGAAAGCACTTTTAAAGAATAACCTGGCATCCTCTACTGACGGAATGAGGTCAATATCCTTCCAGGATTCCCGGGCCAGGTCGATTAGAAAGGCTTGCTCGCTGAAGTGTTTTAGGGAGCGTTTGACAGTGATGAGGGGTGGTCGCTTGACCGCAGACCCATTACGGACGCAGGCAATGAGGCAGTGATTGCTGAGATCCTGGTTGAAGACAGCAGAGGTGTATTTGGAGGGCAGGTTGGTTAGGATGATATCTATGAGGGTGCCCGTGTTTACGTATTTGGGGTTGTACCTGGTGGGTTCATTGATAATTTGTGTGAGATTGAGAGCATCAAGCTTAAATTGTAGGATGGCCGGGGTGTTAAACATGTCCCAGTTTAGGTCACCTAACAGCACGAGCTCTGAAGATAGATGGGGGGCAATCAATTCACATATGGTGTCCAGGGCACAGCTGGGGGCAGAAGGTGGTCTATAGCAAGCGGCAACGGTAAGAGACTTGTTTCTGGAGAGGTGGAGTTTTAAAAGTAGAAGCTCAAATTGTTTGGGCACAGACCTGGATAGCATGACGGAACTCTGCAGGCTATCTTTGCAGTAGATTGCAACTCCGCCCCCTTTGGCAGTTCTCTCTTGTCAGAAAATGTTATAGTTAGGGATGGAAATTTCAGGGTTTTTGGTGGTCTTCCTAAGCCAGGATTCAAAAACAGCTAGGACATTCAGTTGGCAGAGTGTGCTAGGGCAGTGAATAAAGAAAACTTAGGGAGGAGGCTTCTAATGTTAACATGCACAAAATCAAGGCTTTTACACTAACAGAAGTCAACAAATGAGAGCACCTGGGAAATGGGAGTGGAGCTAGGCACTGCAGGGCCTGGAATAACCTCCACATCACCAGAGGAACAGAGGAGGAGTAGAATAAGGGTACGGCTAAAGGATAAAAGAACTGGTCGTCTAAGACGTCCGAAACAGAGAGTAAAAGGAGCAGGTTTCTGGGCACGGTAGAATAGATTCAAGGCATAATGTACAGACAAAGGTTTGGTAGGATGTGAATACAGTGGGGGTAAACCTGTGCATAGAGTGACAATGAAAGAGATGTATTGTCTCTAGAAATATAATTTAAACCAGGTGATGTCACCCACCGCCTGTGTGGGAGGTGGAACTAAAGTGTTAACTAAGGCATATTGAGCAGGGCTAGAGGCCCTACAGTGAAATAAGGCAACTTGATGATTGAGTTGGAAGCATGCGTGAACAGAGTACAGGAGGGGGCTGAGCATACACTCTTGTGGGGCCCCTGTGTTGCAGTGTGATGGCGATTGCCTCCGTGTATCCATTAGGGCGGTGTGTAAATTGCTGTGGGTCGTGGTAAGGTGGAGGTGATATGATCTCTCAAAGCACTTCATGATGACAGAAGTGAGTGCTACGGGGCGATAGTCATTTAGTTCAGCTACCTTTGCTTTCTTGGGTACAGGAACAATGGTGGACATCTTGACACAAGTGGAGACAGCAGTCTGAGATAGGGAGATTGAACATGTCTGTAAACACTCTAGACAGCTGGTCTGCGCATGATCTGAGGACGCGGCTAGCGTGTGTGTGTGTGTGTGTGTGTGTGTTTGTGGCTAGGGCTGTGCAGTGACATCCAGACAGACTGAATCCAGCAGCCTTATATTGGTTAATAGAGCGTGGTAAAGAAAGACAGACAGACAGATGGACGGTTGGGCGGAGGGACAGACACACATACACACACAGAGACACCCATTGCTGTGCCAGTCGGCCTGCCCTAAATTCTGATTCAGATGGTTGATTGCAGATGGATGGCTGGTAACGAGTCATTGCCTGTTCTGGCCTTGAACACACACACTCACACTGAGTGAATCGAGAGGGAGGCACATCACCGTTGTGTGTGCCTGCCTGCCTGCCTGCCTGCCTGTGTAAGTGTGTGTGTGTGTGTGTGTGTGTGTGTGTGTGTGTGTGTGTGTGTGTGTGTGTGTGTGTGTGTGTGTGTGTGTGTGTGTGTGAGAGCATCATTATTCTGCCATCAGCCATAGAGCATAATTGATTAACATGAAGGACTGGAGGAGATTAGGATAGGCAGACCGTGTGAAAGAGATAGAGAGAGGAGAGGTAGAGAGAGGGGAGGTAGAAGTGGACAGAGGAGAGGTAGAGGTAGAGAGGAGAGGTAGAGATGGAGAGAGCAGAGGTAGAGATCGAGTGGAAGAGAGAAGGGAGGAAGAGATTTAGTGGGGAGAGGTAGAGATCGAGAGAGGAGAGGTAGCGATAGAGATAGAGAGAGCAATAGAGAGAGGAGAGGTAGAGGAGGGCCTACAGCAGCACCTAGATCTTATGCACAGATTCTGTCAGACCTGGGCCCTGACAGTAAATCTCAGTAAGACCAAAATAATGGTGTTCCAAAAAAGGTCCAGTCACCAGGACCACAAATACAAATTCCATCTAGACAATGTTGCCCTAGAGCACACAAAAAACTATACATACCTTGGCCTAAACATCAGCGCCACAGGTAACATCCACAAAGCTGTGAACGAGCTGAGAAACAAGGCAAGAAGGGCCTTCTATGCCATCAAAAGGAACATAAAATTCAAGATCCACAAAGAATTTGAAAACAAATCAAATTTTGAAAAACTCCCATATCTACTGGGTGAAATACCACAGTGTGCCATCACAGCAGCAAGATTTGTGACCCAGGGACATGTAACAGTCCGTGGTGATCTAAATGCCAGAACTGGACAAGAACCTGACACCCTCAGCACACAGGGGCACAAACACCTACCTGAGGGGGACAGCATTCCCTCCCCCATATGCCCCCCTAGGCAGAACTACGACAATATAACCAACAAAAATGGATCACAACTGCTGCAGCTCTGTCACACGCTGGGTATGTACATAGTCAATGGAAGGCTTCAAGGGGACTGCTATAGTAGGTGCACCTATAGCTCATCACTTGGCAGTAGAACTGTAGACTACTTTATCACTGACCTCAACCCAGAGTCTCTCAGAGTGTTCACAGTCAGCCCACTGACACCCCCATCAGATCACATGTAAATCACAGCCTACTTGAACAGAGCAATACTCAATCATGAGGCATCAAATTCAAAGGAACTGAAAAATATTAAGAAATACTATAGATGGAAAGAAAGTATTGTGGAGACCAGCCAAAAACAATTAGGCAACAACAAATGAAATCCCCTTTAGACAACTTCCTGAACAAAACGTTCCACTGTAATAGTGAAGGTGTAAACTTGGCAGTAGAAAACCTAAACAATATATTTGACCTGTCAGCTTCCCTATCAAACAAAAACAATTCTAACAGAAAACTAACAACAATTACAATGGTTTGATAAAGAATCAAAAACCTACGAAAGAAATTGAGAAACCTATCCAACCAAAAACATAGAGACCCAGAAAACCTGAGTCTATGCCTTCACTATGGTGAATCACTAAAATAATACAGAAATACTCTACGGAAAAAGAAGGAACAGAACGTCAGAAATCCGCTCAATGTAATTGAAGAATCCATAGACTCTAACCACTTCTGGGAAAATTGGAAAACACTAAATAAACAACAACACAAAGAGTTATCTATCCAAAACGGAGATGTATGGGTAAACCACTAATCCAATCTTTTTGGCCCCATAACAAAGAAAAAACAGCAAAAACATATACATGATCAAATACAAATCTTAGAATCAACTATTAAAGACTACCAGAACCCACTGGATTCTCCAATTACATTGAATGAACTACAGGACAAAATTCAAACCTTTCCTCAGCTAAAACAATTTACGGAGCAAATGTCAAATTGGCTTTTTAAAAAATTACCATTTGACAGATCACGTATTCACCCTGCACACCGTAACTGACAAACAAACATACCAAAACAATGGAAAAGTCGTCACATTCTTTGTTGATTTCAAAAAAAGCATAAGACTCAATTTACCACAAGGGTCTGGTAAAAAACACACACATTTCTTCCCAAAGGGCCATGAGGTGAGCCAGGGATGCAGCTTAAGCCCCACCCTCTTCAACATATATATATATACAAATTAGCGAGGGCACTAGAACAGTCTGTAGCACCCGGCCTCACCCTACTAGAATCTGAAGTCAAATGTCTGCTGTTTGCTGATGATCTGGTGGATCTGTCACCAAAAAAAGGTCCAGTTGAGGTCCAGTTGCAAGGACCACAAATACAAATTCCATCTAGACACCGTTGACCTAAGCACACAAAAAACAATACGTACCTTGGCCTAAACATCAGCGCCACAGGTAACATCCACAAAGTTGTGAACGAGCTGAGAAACAAGGCAAGAAGGGCCTTCTATGCCATCAAAAGGAACATAAAATTCAACATACCAATTAGGATCTGACTAAAAATACTTGAATCAGTTATAGAACCCATTGCACTTTATGGTTGTGAGGTCTGGGATTCGCTCACCAACCAAGAATTCACAAAATGGGACAGACACCAAATTGAGGCTGCATGCAGAATTCTGCAAAAATATCCTCTGTGTACAACGTAAAACACCAAATAAATGCATGAAGAGCAGAATAAGGCCGATACCCGCTCATATCAAATCATATCAAAAATATCAAATTCCTGAAAAGAGACGTTAAATTCTACAACCACCTAAAAGGAAGCGATTCACAAACCTTCCATAACAAAGCCATCACCTACAGAGAGATGAACCTGGAGAAGAGTCCCCTAAGGCTATGTGCACACTGCCCACAAAATAAGGTGAAAACTGAGCTGCACTTTCTAACCTCCTGCCAAATGTATGACCACAATAAAAATTTGGTATTGTAAATACAACCCATATTTATGTTTATTTATTTTCACTTTTGTACTTTAACTATATGCACATTGTTACAACACTGTATATAGACGTAGTATTTACATTTGAAATGTATTTATTATTTTGGAACTTCTGTGAGTGTAATGTTTACTGTATATTTGTTATGTTTATTTTCTATTTTTCTTCATTTGTCAATGTGTTTCCCATGCCAATGAAGCCCCAGTGTCACGCCCTGGCCATAGAGAGGCTTTTTATTCTCCATTTTGGTTAAGCCAGGGTGTGACTAGGGTGGGCGTTCTATGTTCCTTTTTCTATGTTTTTGTATTTCTTTGTTTTGGTCGGGTATGGTTCTCAATCAGGGACAGCTGCCTGTCGTTGTCTCTGATTGGGAACCATACTTAGGCAGCCTGTTTTCCCACTATGGGTTGTGGGTAGTTATTTTCTGTTTTGTGTGTATTGCACCTTGCAGAACTGTTAGTTTGTCATGTTGTTGTTTTTTTGTTCAAGTATTTGTATTTATTAAAAGGATTATGAATACTTACCACGCTTGGTCCTCTTCTCCTTCTCCCGACGACAATCGTTACAGAACTACCCACCACCAATGGACCAAAGAGCGTGGTAACAAGGAGCAGAGGGTTCTGGACTCCTGGACTTGGGAAGAGATACTAGACGGTAAGGGACCCTGGAGTCAGGCTGGGGAATATCGCCACCCCTATCGCCATAACTGGAGGCAGCGAAAGCTGAGCGGCGGCGATATGAGGTAAGGCAGCGCAACAGGCACGAGAGGCAGCCCCCCCACACATTGGGAGATTGGCGGAGTCAGGCGATAGACCTGAGCCAACTCCCCGTGCTTACCGTGAGAGGCGTAGTACTGGTCAGGCACCGTGTTATGCGGTGAAGCGCACAGTGTCGCCAGTGCGCGCTCATAGCCTGGAACGCTATAGGCAAGCCCCCCGCAAGTGCCATGCGAGAGTGGGCATCCAGCCAGGGCGTGTTGTGCAAGCTCAGCGTGTTTGGTCTCCGGTACGCCGTTTCGGCCCAGGGTATCCTGCGCCGGCGCTGCGTGCAGTGTCTCTGGGGCTCTGGGAGGGTGCAGTTCGCCCTATGCCTGCCGGGCGAATGTGGGCATTGAGCCTAAAGGAGAGCTGCGAGTGGTATGCACCAGATCTCCAGTGCTCCCCCACAGCCCGGTTCAACCTGTGCCTGCACTCTGGAGGGTCCGGGCTAAAGTGGTCATCCAGCCTGGAGGAGTGGTGCCAAGGCTGCGCACCAGAGCTCCAGTGCTCTCCCACAGCCTGGTCCATCCGGTGCCTCCTCCACACACCAGGCCTCCTGTAGGTCTCCCCAGCCTGGTGGGTCCTGTGGTGCCCCACGCACCAAGCTGTCTCTCTCCGTCTCCTCCCTCCAGGTTCTCCCGCCAGTCAGGAGCTGCCAGAGCCGCCCGTCACTCCGGAGCTGCCAGAGCCGCCCGTCACTCCGGAGCTGCCAGAGCCGCCCGTCACTCCGGAGCTGCCAGAGCCGCCCGTCAGTCAGTAGCTGCCAGAGCCGCCCGTCAGTCAGGAGCTGCCAGAGCCGCCCGTCAGTCAGGAGCTGCCAGAGCCGCCCGTCACTCCGGAGCTGCCAGAGCCGCCCTTCACTCCGGAGCTGCCAGAGTCGCCCGTCAGTCAGGAGCTGCCAGAGCCGCCCGTCAGTCAGGAGCCGCCAGAGCCGCCCGTCAGTCAGGAGCCGCCAGAGCCGCCCGTCAGTCAGGAGCCGCCAGAGCCGCTCGTCAGTCAGAAGCCGCCAGAGCCGCCCGTCAGTCAGGAGCCGCCAGAGCCGCCCGTCAGTCAGGAGCCGCCAGAGCCGCCCGTCAGTCAGGAGCCGCCAGAGCCGCCCGTCAGTCAGGAGCTGCCAGAGCCGCCCGTCAGTCAGGAGCTGCCAGAGCCGCCCGTCAGTCAGGAGCTGCCAGAGCCGCCGCCGTGAGAAGGCCCACCCAGACCCTCCCCCTTTAGAGTCAGGCTTTGTGGCCGGAGTCCGCACCTTTGGGGAAGGGGGGGGGGGGGGGGTTCTGTCACACCCTGGCCATAGAGAGGCTTTTTATTCTCTATTTTGGTTAGGCCAGGGTGTGACTAGGGTGGGCGTTCTATGTTCCTTTTTCTATGTTTTGGTATTTCTTTGTTTTTGGCCGGGTATGGTTCTCAATCAGGGACAGCTGTCTGTCGTTGTCTCTGATTGAGAACCATACTTAGGCAGCCTGTTTTCCCACAATGGGTTGTGGGTAGTTATTTTCTGTTTTGTGTCTATTGCACCTTGCAGAACTGTTCGTTTGTTGTGTTGTTTTTTTGTTCAAGTATTCATATTTATTAAAAGTATTATGAATACTTACCACGCTGCACCATGGTCCTCTTCTCCTTCTCCCGACGACAATCGTTACACCCAGGCTCAGACTGGTAACAGAAAGAATGGAGGAAAACACAGAGTAGCCACTCTGCCTTGATGACAGCTTTGCACACTCTTGCCATTCTCTCAACCAGCTTCATGAGGTAGTCAACTGGAATGCATTTCAAATAAAAGTTATGCATAGTTAAAAGGTAATTTGTGGAATTTCTTTCCTTCTTAAAATCTCTTAAGGTATAGGGGGCAGCATTTTCACTTTTGGATAAACAGCGTGCCCAGTTTCAACTTCCTGCTACTCATGCCAGGAATATAAGATATGCATATTATTAGTAGATGTGGATAGAAAACACTCTGAAATTTCTAAAACTGTTTGAATCATGTATGTGAGTATAACAGAACCTGTGTAGCAGGCCAAACCCAGAGGACTAAATGTTCAGAATTATTATTATTTTTTGCCTCTGAGCGTTCCCTGAGATGTCTTTGCCAAGGGATACTTCATAGGGACCTGTTTTCAGTTCCTACCGCTTCCACTGGATGTCACCAGTCTTTGGAATTTGGTTGAGATTATTCCTTTGTGCAATGAAGAAGAAGCACATCGTGGAACAACGTTACACTATTGAGAGTTGCGCAAGACGTAAAAAGGAGCATGGTTTGTTTACTTGCTGTATTTAACACAGATAGCCCCGTCTACAATTTGATCGATTATTAACATTTAAAAATACCTAAAGTTGTATTACAAAAGTAGTTTGAAATATTTTGGCAAAGTTTATAGGCAACTTTTGAAATGTTTTGTAGGTTGCATTTTTTGGCAGCTGTTTTTTTCTGGATCAAACGCGTCAAATAAATGGACATTTGGATATATATGGACAGAATTAATTGAACAAAAGGACCAATTGTGATGTTCATGGGACATATTGGAGTGCCAACAAAAGAAGCTCGTTAAAGGTAATGCCTGTTTTATATTTTATTTCAGCGTTTTGTGTAGCGCCTGCAGGGTTGAAATATGCTACTGTCTTTGTTGACATTGTGCTATCATCAGATAATAGCTTCTTATGCTTTCGCCAAAAAGCCTTTTTAAAATCTGACATGTTGGCTGGATCCACAACGAGTGTAGCTTTAATTGAGTATCTTACATGTGTGATTTAATGAAAGTTAGATTTTTATATCATTATTTGAATTTGCCACGCTGCATTTTCCCTGGTTATTGGTCATAAGAACTTTTTAATGCGTTTGAGACAATCAGGGTAGGGGTGGTACACAGAAGATAGCCCTAATTGGAAAAAGACTAAGCCCATATTATGGCAATAACAGCCCAAATAAACAAAGAGAAACGACTTTGAATGTTTCTTTAAGTGCATTCACAAAAACCATCAAGCGCTATGATGAAACTGTCTCTCATGAGGACCGCTACAGAAAAGGAAGAGCCAGAGTTACCTCTGCTGCAGAGGATAAATTCATTATAATTACCAGGCTCAGAAATTGCGCCCAAATAAATAAATATTTATAAATATAAATATATAAATATAAATATATAAATAAATATAATATAATAAGTAACAGAAACATTATTAATCTTCATCCAACTCTAACCCCTTAATAATCTCCATCCAACTCTAACCCCTTAATAATCTCCATCCAACTCTAACCCATTAATAATCTCCATCCAACTCTAACCCTTTAATAATCTCCATCCAACTCTAACCCTTAATAATCTCCATCCAACTCTAACCCCTTAATAATCTCCATCCAACTCTAACCCCTTAATAATCTCCATCCAACTCTAACCCCTTAATAATCTCCATCCAACTCGAACCCCTTAATAATCTCCATCCAACTCTAACTCATTAATAATCTCCATCCAACTCTAACCCATTAATAATCTCCATCCAACTCTAACCCTTAATAATCTCCATCCAACTCTAACCCCTTAATAATCTCCATCCAACTCTAACCCCTTAATAATCTCCATCCAACTCTAACCCCTTAATAATCTCCATCCAACTCTAACCCCTTAATAATCTCCATCCAACTCTAACCCCTTAATTATCTCAATCCAACTCTAACCCCTTAATAATCTCCATCCAACTCTAACCCCTTAATAATCTCCATCCAACTCTAACCCCTTAATAATCTCCATCCAACTCTAACCCCTTAATTATCTCAATCCAACTCTAACCCCTTAATTATCTCCATCCAACTCTAACCCCTTAATAATCTCCATCCAACTCTAACCCCTTAATAATCTCCATCCAACTCTAACCCCTTAATAATCTCCATCCAACTCTAACCCCTTAATAATCTCCATCCAACTCTAACCCCTTAATTATCTCAATCCAACTCTAACCCCTTAATAATCTCCATCCAACTCTTACCCCTTAATAATCTCCATCCAACTCTAACCCATTAATAATCTCCATCCAACTCTAACCCATTAATAATCTCAATCCAACTCTAACCCCTTAATAATCTCCATCCAACTCTAACCCCTTAATAATCTCCATCCAACTCTAATAATCTCCATCCAACTCTAACAATCTCCATCCAACTCTAACCCCTTAATAATCTCCATCCAACTCTAACCCCTTAATAATAAATGGCCAGCAACAAAGAACTTTCTTCTGAAACTCGTCAGTCTATTCTTGTTCTGAGAAATCCTTCAGCTGCTGTGGAGTGTAGGAACTCCTCCGGTATCCCATTCTCATGTAATGCACCACCTCAGAAATCTGTTTATTTTCTTACCTTCACACTTATCTGGTCCCATACATGATGACCAAACTGGATCTGGTCTCTTACATGATGACCAAACCGGATCTGGTCCCTTACATGATGACCAAACTGAATCTGGAGCTGGTCCCTTATATGATGACCAAACTGGATCTGGATCTGGTCTCTTACACGATGACCAAACTGGATCTGGTCTCTTACACGATGACCAAACTGGATCTGGTCTCTTACACGATGACCAAACTGGATCTGGTCTCTTACACGATGACCAAACTAGATCTGGATCTGGTCTCTTACATGATGACCAAACTGGAACTGGATCTGGTCTCTTACACAATAACCAAACTGGATCTGGTCTCTTACATCATGACAAAACTGGATCTGGTCTCTTACATCATGACCAAACTGGATCTGGTCTCTTACATTATGACCAAACTGGATCTGGATCTGGTCTCTTACATCATGACCAAACTGGATCTGGTCTCTTACATGATGACCAAACTGGATCTGGATCTGGTCCCTTACATGATGACCAAACTGAATCTGGTCTCTTACATGATGACCAAACCAGATCTGGTGATGTGCACTCTTAAGAAACAAAAGGTCCTATCTAGAACCTAAAAGTATGATTTTTGACAACGAAACAGCAGCCATGTTAGATTAATGTGAATTCATAGTGTTAGTCATATACATGTATCTGGAGTTCTTCCCTCTCGTGCGTCATCGTAATTTTGATGTTCTTTTGACAGCTTGAGAAGATTAATATGAGAGAAGAGGAAATTTAAGAGACTGAGATATATATATTTTCTCTCTCTCTCTCTCTCGCTCTCTCTCTCTCTCTCTCTGAGAAAACAAATAGTGTCACATCCCTCCTCCCTCCATCATATCCACCCTCCACCATTCCCTCCCTCTCTCTCTCTCTCTCTCTCTCTCTGAGAAAACAAATAGTGTCACATCCCTCCTCCCTCCATCATATCCACCCTTGATCAATCCCTCCCTCTCTCTCTCTCTCTCTCTCTCTCTCTCTCAGAGAAAACAAATAGTTTCACATCCCTCCTCCCTCCTCCATCATATCCACCCTCCACCATTCCCTCACTCTCTCTCTCTCTCTCTCTCTGATCCCTCCTTCTTGATGATGTCTGCGTCACACATCACATCTACTCAGAGACAAGAGTTTCTCGTCAGCCTCATCCCTCTGAGTGTGTGTGTGTGCGCGCAAGTGTGTGAATGGGTGTGTGTGACTGTTAGCTGTGATAATATAAGCTGTGGGGAGATAGGCAGATGGGCTGGTTAATGCACTGCTGTGGTTATATAAGACCTGCTATAGCTGTTACTGTTACTGTCTGGCTGCGTTACCGTCTTTCTCTCTCTCTCTCTCTGTCTGTTACTGTCTCTCTCTCTCTTTCTGTGTCTGTATGTCTGTCTGCCTGTCTATCTGCCTGTGTTACTGTATGTACTGTCTCTCTCTCTCTGTATGTCTGTCTGTACTGTAGCACTGAAAGCGAGGGAGGGAGGGGTGGGTGAGAGAGAGAGCTGGGCAGCCTGAGAAGGAGAGAGAGAAAGAGCGAGAAAGAAAGAGAGAGAGGGCGAGAGGGAGGGGTGCGGGTATGAAAAAGGAAGACGACTTGGGACAGGTAGAGGGCCATACAGAGAGAATGGGTCAGGGTGGTGGCAGGAGGAGGGAAGGCAGGGGGACAGGGGATGTGGTAGTGTATGGTACGTCAAGACAGACAGACAGTGATGTTGGGACTTGTTGTCCTGAGTTGGATTAACTCTGGTCTCACTCCAATAACTCTGTTATTCACTTTACTTTTCCTACCAGATGCTGAGTAAGAGAGAGCGAGGGAGGGGAGAGAGTGGAGAGAGGGGAGGAGGAGAGAAAGAGAGAGGCAGGCAGTACTCAGACACAGAAAGAAAGAAAAACAAAGCTACTCTCTACAGGCTATAGAGGGACGGTGTGTGAGTTGGTAGCTATTTCAGTCCTTCTCTTCCAGTCAGCACAGATATTTGTATAACAGAAGTACTGAGGGAGAGAGAGAGAATGAGGGAAAGAGAGAGAGGGAGAGTAGGGGAGAGAGGAAGAGGTGAGGGATAGAGAGAGAGGGAGAGTAGGGGAGAGAGGAAGGGGTGAGGGATAGAGAGAGAGGGAGAGTAGGGGAGAGAGGAAGAGGTGAGGGATAGAGAGAGTAGGGGAGAGAGGAAGAGGTGAGGGATAGAGAGAGAGGGAGAGTAGGGGAGCGAGGAAGAGGTGAGGGATAGAGAGGACGTAAGAAAGGGAAAATAAACAGAGGAAGGAGAGAAAGGCAAAGTGAGGGAATGAGGAAGGGCTAGGAAGAGAGAGAGAGATAACTATCTGGTCCATAGTGAAGAATAGTAGAAGGCCCATGCTGTTTGGAGCTGGAGACCCCGATTCACCATCATAACACTGATCAATTATTTAAAGAGATTCTCTGGTACTTTTGTATTTTTAGCCAGCAGCTCTGAAAGTAGCACTCACAAGCCTAAAGTGTTCCCCTAAAATGGTGTACTATACGTAACATATGGGTACCACATCATTGCTCTCTTTCTGTCACTCTGCTCTGTGTGCATCTTGCTAGCTGTCACTCAAATGGCGAGGGGGCTAAAGCTGAACAGTTGGAACCTCAAATTGAGAGGGTGCGGCCTATGAGAAACTAGGTAATTCGTAGGTAATTTAAGTATGATGGTAATTCTGCTCATAGAGTATATTTGTATAAACTACACATTGACATATGCAGCCGAAAGAGGGAAAAAAATGGTTAATAGTTGCCAAAGTTCAGGATTTTTTTTTTTAATACGGTGCAATATGCAGAAATCGCACTGCCATTTATTTCCTGGTTGAAAAAATAACAATAAATAGATAGTGCAGAGCACGTATGTCAAGCTCCTCATCTGGTTGTCTAGGTCTTAGTAAGGAACTCTCCTCACTTGGTTGACTAGGTCTTAGTAAGGAACTCTCTTCACCTGGTTGTCTAGGTCTTAGTAAGGAACTCTCCTCACTTGGTTGACTAGGTCTTAGTAAGGAACTCTCTACACCTGGTTGTCTAGGTCTTAGTAAGGAACTCTCCTCACCTGGTTGTCTAGGTCTTAGTAAGGAACTCCCCTCACCTGGTTGCCTAGGTCTTAGTAAGGAACTCTCCTCACCTGGTTGTCTAGGTCTTAGTAAGGAACTCTCCTCACCTGGTTGCCTAGGTCTTAGTAAGGAACTATCCTCACCTGGTTGTCTAGGTCTTAGTAAGGAACTCTCCTCACCTGGTTGTCTAGGTCTTAGTAAGGAACTCTCCTCACTTGGTTGACTAGGTCTTAGTAAGGAACTCTCCTCACCTGGTTGTCTAGGTCTTAGTAAGGAACTCTCCTCACCTGGTTGTCTAGGTCTTAGTAAGGAACTCCCCTCACCTGGTTGCCTAGGTCTTAGTAAGGAACTCTCCTCACCTGGTTAACTTAGTAAGGAACTCTCCTCACCTGGTTGTCTAGGTCTTAGTAAGGAACTCTCCTCACATGGTTGTCTAAGTCTTAGTAAGGAACTCTCCTCACCTGGTTGTCTAGGTCTTAGTAAGGAACTCTCCTCACCTGGTTGTCTAGGTCTTAGTAAATAACTCTCCTCACCTGGTTGTCTAGGTCTTAGTAAGGAACTCTCCTCACCTGGTTGTCTAGGTCTTAGTAAGGAACTCTCCTCACCTGGTTGCCTAGGTCTTAGTAAGGAACTCTCCTCACCTGGTTAACTTAGTAAGGAACTCTCCTCACCTGGTTGTCTAGGTCTTAGTAAGGAACTCCCCTCACCTGGTTGTCTAGGTCTTAGTAAGGAACTCTCCTCACCTGGTTGTCTAGGTCTTAGTAAGGAACTCTCCTCACATGGTTGTCTAGGTCTTAGTAAGGAACTCTCCTCACCTGGTTGTCTAGGTCTTAGTAAGGAACTCCCCTCACCTGGTTGTCTAGGTCTCAGTAAGGAACTCTCCTCACCTGGTTGTTCTATTCACCTCAATGTTTACCCAGGTGAATGAATGAAGTCAGTCAGTCAGTCAGTCAGTCAGTCTCTCTCTCGCTCTCTCGCTCTCTCTCTCGTGTCTCTCTCTCTCTCGTGTGTGTCTCTCTCTTGTGTGTGTCTCTCTCTTGTGTGTGTCTCTCTCTCTCATGTGTGTCTCTCTCTCTCATGTGTGTCTCTCTCTCTCATGTGTGTCTCTCTCTCTCTCGTGTGTCTCTCTCTCTCTCATGTGTGTCTCTCTCTCTCTCATGTGTGTCTCTCTCTCTCATGTGTGTCTCTCTCTCTCATGTGTCTCTCTCTCTCTCTCTCGTGTCTCTCATCCCTCTCTCTCTCTCTCTCTCTCCCTCATATTCTATTCAAAGGGCTTTATTGGCATGGGAAAAGTATGTTTACATTTCCAAAGCAGGTGGAATAGAAAATAAACACAAATGAAATACACCATAAAAAAATTGCCGGTAATGAATGGAGACATTACACTCACAACAGTTCAAAATGAATGGAGACATTACACTCACAACAGTTCAAAATGAATGGAGACATTACACTCACAACAGTTCAAAATGAATGGAGACATTACACTCACAACAGTTCAAAATGAATGGAGACATTACACTCACAACAGTTCAAAATGAATGGAGACATTACACTCACAACAGTTCAAAATGAAATGGAGACATTTCACATGTTATATTATGGCTATATATAGTGTTGTAACGATGTGCAAATAGTTAAAGTACAAGAGGGAAAATACGTTAACATAAATATGGGTTGTATTTACAATGGTGTTTGTTATTTACCGGTTGCCCTTTTCTTGTGGCAACAGGTCACACATCTTGCAGCTGTGATGGCACACTGTGGAATTTCACCCAGTAGATATGGGAGTTTATCAAAATTGGGTTTGTTTTCAAATTCTTTGTGGATCTGCGTAATCTGAGGGAAATATGTGTCTCTAATATGGTCATACAGCCAGGTCTGCCTTTCTCAATAGCAAGGCTATGCTCACTGAGTCTGCATACAGTTGAAGTCAGAAGTTTACATACACCTTTGCCAAATACATTTATACTCAGTCAAAAGGCATGTGGGAGACTCCCCAAACATATTGAAGAAGGTACTCTGGTCAGATGAGACTATAATTGAGCTTTTTGGCCATCAAGGAAAACGCTATGTCTGGCGCAAACCCAACACCTCTCGTCACCCCGAGAACAACATCCCCACAGTGAAGCATGGTGGTGGCAGCATCATGCTGTGGGGATGTTTTTCATTGGCAGGGACTGGGAAACTGGTCAGAATTTAAGGAATGATGGATGGTGCTAAATACAGGGAAATTCTGGAGGGAAACCTGTTTCAGTCTTCCAGAGATTTGAGACTGGGATGGAGGTTCACCTTCCAGCGGGACAATGACCCTAAGCATACTGCTAAAGCAACACTCGAGTGGTTTAAGGGGAACATTTAAATGTCTTGGAAGTGCTTAGTCAAAGCCCAGACCCCAATCCAATTGAGAATATGTGGTATGATTTAAAGATTGCTGTACACCAGCGGCACCTATCCAACTTGAAGGAGCTGGAACAGTTTTGCCTTGATGAATGGGCAAATGTCCCAGTGTGCCAAGCTTATAGAGACATACCACAAGAGATTTGGAGCTGTAATTGCTGCAAAAGTATTGAATTTGGGGGGCTGAATAGGTATGCACGCTCAAGTTTTCTGTTTTTTTGTCTTGTTTCTTATTTGTTTCACACAAAAAAATATTTTGCATCTTCAAAGTGTTGTGTAAATCAAATTATACAAACCCCCAAGCAAATAGGGTGCTGCCAGGGTTTGTTTAGGAGGGGGGGTCTTGGCTGGTTGGGGTGGGGATGTGGCTGGTGATGCTGTGGTCTGTGTGTAGGTCCTCTTGGTGCAGGTCTGGGAGGGTGTCTTGCTGGTCTGGCCGGGGTGTCCATTGCTCTGTTGCTCCTGTGTGAGGTGCTGGGGCTACGGTTGAGGGTGACTACCTTTAGGGTCCTGGTAAAAGTTGTAGAGGTGGACCTAGATGAAAGGCTGTTCAAGTCCAGGATGGAATGGTGGGCCAGGTAGAAATTAGGTTTTGAGGCACAGTCCCGGGAAATGCTTGCATCCACCCGCTGTATGGTGGCATGGAGGGTGAAAGTATTTCCGTGGTATTGTCGTGGTAATTTCCTGTCACGGTCGTCCTCCTCTTCGTCTGAAGAGGAGAGGCGAGAAGGATCAGAGGACCAATATGCGGCGTGGTAAGTGTCCATGGTGAATCTTTAATAAAGAAAGACTGAACACTATGCAAAAGAGTAACGAAAACAATAAACCAAATACGACCGTGAAGCTACAAAATGAGACCTGTGCAGACACAAGCCACTAACATAGACAATCACCCACAAACAAACAGTGCAACCCAGGCTACCTAAGTATGATTCTCAATCAGAGACAACTAATGACACCTGCCTCTGATTGAGAACCATACTAGGCCGAAAACATAGAAATGCCCCAAAACATAGAAAAACAAACATAGACTGCCCACCCAACTCACGCCCTGACCATACTAAATAAATACAAAACAACGGAAATAAAGGTCAGAACGTGACAGTACCCCCCCCCAAAGGTGCGGACTCCGGCCGCAAAACCTTGACCTATAGGGGAGGGTCTGGGTGGGCGTCTGTCCGCGGTGGCGGCTCTGGCGCGGGACGCGGACCCCACCTCATCATTGTCTTAGTCCGCCTTATTGTCCGCCTCCGTGGCTTTCTCAGCATGACCACCCTTCTCAATGACCCCACTGGACAGAGGGGCAGCTCGGGACAGAGGGACAGCTGCTCGGGACAGAGGGACAGCTGCTCGGGACAGAGGGACAGCTGCTCGGGACAGAGAGACAGCTGCTCGGGACAGAGAGACAGCTGCTCGGGACAGAGAGACAGCTGCTCGGGACAGAGAGACAGCTGCTCGGGACAGAGAGACAGCTGCTCTGGGCAGAGGGGCTCCGGCAGCGGCGCCGGACAGGCGGGAGGCTCCGGCAGCGGCGCCGGACAGGCGGGAGGCTCCGGCAGCGGCGCCGGACAGGCGGGAGGCTCCGGCAGCGGCGCCGGACAGGCGGGAGGCTCCGGCAGCGGCGCCGGACAGGCGGGAGGCTCCGGCAGCGGCGCCGGACAGGCGGGAGGCTCCGGACAGGCGGGAGGCTCCGGCAGCGGCGCCGGACAGGCGGGAGGCTCCGGCAGCGGCGCCGGACAGGCGGGAGGCTCCGGCAGCGGCGCCGGACAGGCGGGAGGCTCCGGCAGCGGCGCCGGACAGGCGGGAGGCTCCGGCAGCGGCGCCGGACAGGCGGGAGGCTCCGGCCGCGGCGCCGGACAGGCGGGAGGCGCCGGCAGAGGCGCCGGACAGGCGGGAGGCTCCGGCAGAGGCGCCGGACAGGCGGGAGGCTCCGGCAGAGGCGCCGGACAGGCGGGAGGCTCCGGCAGAGGCGCCGGACAGGCGGGAGGCTCCGGCAGAGGCGCCGGACAGGCGGGAGGCTCCGGCAGAGGCGCCGGACAGGCGGGAGGCTCCGGCAGCGGCGCCGGACAGGCGGGAGACTCCGGCAGCGGCGCCGGACAGGCGGGAGACTCCGGCAGCGGCGCCGGACAGGCGGGAGACTCCGGCAGCGGCGCCGGACAGGCGGGAGACTCCGGCAGCGGCGCCGGACAGGCGGGAGACTCCGGCAGCGGCGCCGGACAGGCGGGAGACTCCGGCAGCGGCGCCGGACAGGCGGGAGACTCCGGCAGCGGCGCCGGACAGACAGGACCACCTGCAGGGAGGAGACAGAGAGACAGCCTGGTGCGTGGGGCTGCCACAGGTACCACCAGGCTGGGGAGCCCTTCAGGAGGCTTGGGGTTAGGAGGAGGCACCTGAAGGACCGGGCTGTGGGGGAGCACTGGAGCTCTGGTGCGCAACCTTGGCACCACCTCCCCAGGCTGGATAACCACTCTAGCCCGGACCGTCCAGAGTGCAGGCACAGGTTGAACCGGGCTGTGGGTAAGCACGGGAGATCTAGTGCTTACTACACGCACCTCTCCCTTCGGCTCCATTCCCACATTCGCCCGGCACGAGCGGAGCGCAGGCAGAGGACGCACTGCACCCTCCCAGCGCCCCGGAGACACAGCACGCAGAGCCGGCGCAGGATACCCTGGACCAAAACTGCGTACCGGCGACCAGACCCGCTGAGCAGGCACCATACGCCCTGGCTCGATGCCCGCACTCGCATGACACTCTCGGGGGGCTGTCCTATAGCGCACCGGGCTATGGACACGTACTGGCGACACCGTGCGCTTAACCGCATAACACGGTGCCTGCCCAGTATCGCGCTGCTTATAATAAGCACGAGGGGTGAGCGCAGGTCTGCTACCTGGCTTAGCTCCACCCCTCGTGTGCCCCCCCCCAAAAAAAATTTGGGGCTGTCTCTCGTACCTGTCGCACTGCCGTGCTGCCTCCTCATATCGCCGCCGCTCAGCTTTCGCTGCCTCCAGCTCTGCTTTGGGGCGGCGATATTCCCCAGCCTGTGCCCAGGGTCCCTCTCCGTTCAGTATCTCCTCCCATGTCCAGGAGTCCTGTGATACCGGCCGCTGTTGTTGTTGCTGCTGCTGCTGCTGTCGTCGCTGTTTTCTACCACGCCGCTTGGTCCTTGGTTGGTGGGTGATTCTGTCACGGTCGTCCTCCTCTTCGTCTGAAGAGGAGAGGCGAGAAGGATCAGAGGACCAATATGCGGCGTGGTAAGTGTCCATGGTGAATCTTTAATAAAGAAAGACTGAACACTATGCAAAAGAGTAACGAAAACAATAAACCAAATACGACCGTGAAGCTACAAAATGAGACCTGTGCAGACACAAGCCACTAACATAGACAATCACCCACAAACAAACAGTGCAACCCAGGCTACCTAAGTATGATTCTCAATCAGAGACAACTAATGACACCTGCCTCTGATTGAGAACCATACTAGGCCGAAAACATAGAAATGCCCCAAAACATAGAAAAACAAACATAGACTGCCCACCCAACTCACGCCCTGACCATACTAAATAAATACAAAACAACGGAAATAAAGGTCAGAACGTGACAATTTCCTGTATTACTAAATGAGGAGAGTTTACAAACCACACACCAGTCAGAGTTATACTTAAACGTAATCTTTAATTATATGAGCTTCACCATAGCCCTTTGACTCTCAGATCAATTCAGTGTCTATAAATGAATTCTGAGAGTGCTTACAAAATAATTATAGTATATTTTATAGCCAAGATACACCCCTCTCAACTCACATGACGAACCACAGATCTTAGGAACTTCACAAAGGGCCTTTTACTTGAGAGAGGAGTATCCCATAGCCAGATAGCATTAGCTATACATTATCGTTCAGTTTGGTCTCTAAGACGAGGTTCTAATCTCGTTCTTGGTACTTCATAGTACCAAAACATTACCTCATCCAATGGCATATATCAATTGTCAATTCTAGATACTCCCCTCTCAAGAACAACCAACTCCTGGACAAGCTCACGGAGGGGAGTGAGCCTCTAGGTCATATACTAGGTCAAGATAAGGGCAACATCAGAGGGGTAATACAATGGTTCCAGAGACTGCCATACTCCTTCCCCCAATGGGAAAAGGAGGGAGTGACTGGCGTCCAGACATTGTGGAGCCCTTCACATGGTTTAACAGATACATTCACATATGAAGACAATGTTAAATTCTGACTTCTACCTTTCTGATATTCTGCATATTACCAGACATGTAAAAGACAAGCCTGACCTCTCCCCTCTCTGGGCCCCAAGTGACATTTCCCTAGAGAAGAAAGGAAAAATGCAACTGCCAACAGTATAGTCCAAAAGGAGACATTCTAATGACAAGTATCTCACATAAGCATATTATGAAAGTAAATAAAACCTCTTATTATTCTATGTTATCCAACTAATTCTGATTCAGCTACGACAGTATCAGGGTAGAGATGACCACTTTGGGGAAACAGGAAGAAGCTTTTTCAATCACTCTCTTGAGTGCTGTGACCACCCTTTCCTGTTGGGCCCTGAGGCCATTTGTGCCGATGTCAATTATGATGTGGCTGAGGGACATTAGTCTGTCCTCTGACAACAGCTTCAGGGCACGCCTAGTGTTTGGCACCAGAGTTTAGCCACTTGGTGTTCCCTCTCTCGCTACCTCCTGCTTCACTCTCTCTCTCCATCTCTCTCTCTCCCCCTCTCTCTCAAATCAATGGGGTTTTATCAGGGGTGTGGCGTCAGGGGGGTTCTATGTACAGTGGACGAGGATGGGGGCTTGGTTCTAATTTAGGTCTGTTAAATGAAGTAAAGTTTGTGCTTTTAATGATGTAACTATCAGGTTAATAAAGGTATTTGTATTATCTCTCTCCCTCGGTCTCTCTCTCTCTCCCTCGGTCTCTCTCTCTCTCCCTCGGTCTCTCTCTCTCCCTCCCTCGGTCTCTCTCTCTCTCCCTCGGTCTCTCTCTCTCTCCCTCGGTCTCTCTCTCTCTCCCTCGGTTTCTCTCTCTCTCCCTCGGTCTCTCTCTCTCCCTCGGTCTCTCTCTCTCCATCGGTCTCTCTCTCTCCCTCGGTCTCTCTCTCTCCCTCGGTCTCTCTCTCTCTCCCTCGGTCTCTCTCTCTCTTTGGAGGTATAGGACTAGCTGCTGCAGTCCCCAGGCCTCAGAGGTTGAGTCTGAAAAACAGGTTGCGCACACACACACACACAGCAATAGAGCTTAGCCCTACTACGTTACCAGATCTCTCCCTCCATCTTCTGCCAGGCTGAAAGCATCTGCCTTGTGTATTACTCAATGTTTCCACCTCTGACATTTACTCCATTACTATTCCCCGGGTCCCCAACACACACACACAAACTCCATACAATACAGACCAAGACAACAGCTTCTCCCCTGAGTATCAAGCAACACACAAGCACACTCTCTACTTTCTCTCTCTCTCCCCTCTCCTCCCTCCCTCCGACCTCTCTCCCCCTCCCGCTCCTCCCTCCTCTCTGGTGCTGTACTGTGCAGTGTAATCAGAGGTGAAGTGGTTAAGCCTCTTTCACTCTCTTCATGGAGAGGAAACAGTAAAGCCATGTTTAATTGAGCTGCTCAACAACCGGCTATCAATAAGACTCTCTCTGTGTGTGTGTGTGTGTGTGTGTGTGTGTGTGTGTGTGTGTGTGTGTGTGTGTGTCAGCATGTGTGTGTGTGGGTGGGCCTGCATGTGTGTGTATCCTGCCTATGGAAGCAGTTTGACCAACGACCCACTATTGTGGAAAGGCTCCAGAAACACCCAAATAAACTCAGCAAAAAAATAAATGTCCCTTTTTCAGGACCCTCTCTTTCAAAGATAATTTGTAAAAATCCAAATAACTTCACAGATCTTCATTGTAAAGGGTTTAAACACTGTTTCTCATGCTTGTTCAATGAATCATAAATAATTTATGAACATGCACCTGTGGAACGGTCGTTAAGACACTAACAGTTTACAGACGGCAGGCAATTAAGGTCACAGTTATAAAAACTTAGGACACTAAAGAGGCCTTTCTACTGACTCTGAAAAACACCAAAAGAAAGATGCCCAGGGTCCCTGCTCAACTGCGTGAACGTGCCTCAGGCATACTGCAAGGAGGCATGAGGACTACAGATGTGGCCAGGGCAATAAAAATGCCCGTACTGTGAGACGCCTAAGACAGGCTCCAGGGAGACAGAACGGACAGCTGATTTCCTATAAATCACATTGGCTATGTATGGTCTGTCTGCAAAGAACTTGCACATTGTATCAACTATTTATTTATTTATTTATTTTTTATTTAACCAGGTAGGCTAGTTGAGAACAAGTTCTCACTTGCAACTGCGACCTGGCCAAGATAAAGCAAAGCAGTGCGACACAGACTACAACACAGAGTTTAACATGGAATAAACAATAAACAAGCCAATAACACAATAAACAAGTCAAAAAAGAAAAAAGAGTCTATATACAGTGTGTGCAAAAGGCATGAGGAGGTAGGGAATAAATAGGCCATAGGAGTGAATAATTACTATTTAGCAGATTAACACTGGAGTGATAAATGATCAGATGATGATGTGCAAGTAGAGATACCGGTGTGCAAAAGAGCAGAAAAGTAAATAAAATAAAAACAGTATGGGGATGCGGTAGATTGGGTAGGCAGATGGCTAATTACAGATGGCTATGTACAGCTGCAGCGATCGGTTAGCAGCTCAGATAGTTGATGTTTAAAGTTGGTGAGGGAAATAAAAGTCTCCAACTTCAGCGATTTTTGCAATTCGTTCCAGTCACTGGCAGCAGAAAACTGGAAGGAAAGGTGGCCAAATGAGGTTTTGGCTTTGGGGATGATCAGTGAGATATACCTGCTGGCGGACCTTTACCTAGCATAGACTTATAGATGACCTGGAGCCAGTGGGTCTGGCGACGAATATGTAGCGAGGGCCAGCCGACTAGAGCATACAGGTCGCAATGGTGGGTGGTATAAGGTGATTTGGTAACAAAACGGATGGCACTGTGATAGACTGCATCCAGTTTGCTGAGTAGAGTGTTGGAAGCTACTTTGTAGATGACATCACCGAATACCACTATCAACTGGGTCGGCCCGAAACTTGCACTAGCAAACTAGCAAACTTCAAACATTGTTTAAATTATCCTGGGCCCACAGTGTTTCCCGCGCCAGACACAGCTGTAGGCTATTTGTGCAAGGGATAAGAAGTAATCAGGTATTTTATGACATTTACACTGGACCAGAGCACATATTTCCCTTTCATGCCAAATGGTTATCAAATATTTGAGGAACTATTGTCACTCTCAACTGATTCTAAAAACAGACTTAGTTTAATTGCTGTTTGAGGTGAAGAAAACCTTATTTGAGAAGCTCCACACTTCATTAGTGGTGGTGAGTTAAGACAATAAGAAATACTATCAGACATCCCCAAATGGAAACATTTTATAGGTCTACATTTGCATGCAGGCCAGGTAGACTAGTCCTACTGCTGTATGGTAATCAGGTGCGTGCCCTTACTCAACATTGACAGAAGCGTTTCAAACAAAACATGATGAATAAATTGACAAATCTCAGAAATGGAATGAAAAACAAAAACTTGGAGCTCACTAGTTTAGCATAGGTTGTGAGTTCTGCAAACAACGTGTCCACTCCAATAATGAAAACGACTGTAGTGGTAGTAATACATTGAATGCCTTAACATAAATTACCAGAACCAAACAAACATTGCAGATTAGAAATGATTAGGGGCAAATGTAGGCTACTACTGGTGATGTATGCACTGGGCAATTGACAGACACAGCAAACAATGCACACAATGAAGTTATGAAACAATGAATATGCACAAAATGGCTGGAGAGAGCACATTCTGGAGAGAGACATGCCTTGTGCAGCTGAGCCACACTTCCTTTTTACTTGGACAGTGGCATCCCCGCGGCCTCCTCAATGGATTAGTCCACTGAGACAGGCACCAATCAGACAGGTGTCTCGGGTGCCATTAAAATATATATATAATCTTTGCCACTGCTCGCCCCCAAAAAAATCTTGTTCGACCAATAGCCTATGGACCAAACAATCAACTAAATGGGTTCAGCCCTACTTCCTAAGTAGCCAGCCTCACAAGTGTGTAGCTAGCTATTTTCAGGTTGTCTTGTGCTTTGCTATTGTTATATAATTCTACAAAACATGTATTTTCATAACATTAGATGGCTTATGGTGCTTACACGTAGCCCCTGTATGACTCAGATCCTCTAGCTTTGGTTTAGGTACCTGATCGGCAAGGTCTAGCTATAGCTAGGTCTATAAAGCATGAGTGAAATGCAATATTGTACCCAAACGTTGCTGCTACTATTGATTTTTTTATCCTGCTGCTCAGCCACTTTACCTCCTATCACCAGTATCACTGATATGGTTATTGATAATGTTCTTGCACAAACTGTATATTATTTTGTTCTTTCTCTACTAGCATTGACACTTTCTATTTTTGATATTGCTACTATTCAAGTATGCAAGTAAGCGTTTCACTGTACCGTTTACACCTTCTGTATCCCCTGCATGTGACAAATGAACGTTGATGTGATGTAGTGTGTATTTATCAGAGACAGTAATGTGAAGAACAACATGACCTGCACCAAAGTCAGATTAGTATATAGGCCAAGGACTAGATAAAGTGTATTCTAACCTGGAGTTTTTCCTTATTGTAAGCTACTACTTTTACCTCTTCTAGTCTTGAAATCTGTCGTTGTTTACTACACTACTCACTCTGTTTAAAACGTAGCTTCACATGTGAATCCTTAAAGAGATAGGTGGGGCTAAGGATTAAGGGCTACGGCTAAAGAGGTTGTGGACGATGCTGAATGGGTGTAGACGAAGAAGAGTTATCCAGTAGGTTTACCAAAACATTCAAGGGATATTTTTTCAAAAGTGGGGTTACAAGTTGATAAACTTCCAAAGCAGAATTACTTTCCCATTGTTCGGAGGGCCTGTTGTACCTCCGGCAGTCTCTATGGGGGTGCCACAGGGTTCAATCCTCGGGTCGTCACTTTTCTCTGAATACACTCTGTATACATCAATGATGTCGCTCTTGCTGCTGGAATTTCTCTGATACACCTCTATGCAGACGACACCATTCTGTATACTTCTGGCCCTTCATTGGACACTGTGATAACTAACCTCCAGACGAGCTTCAATGCCATACAACTCCCATTCCGTGGCCTCCAACTGCTCTTAAGTGCAAGTAAAACTAAATGCATGCCCTTCAACCGATCACTGCCCGCACCTGCCCGCCCGTCCAGCATCACTACTCTGGATGGCTCTGACTAAAATTGTGTGGATAACTACAAATACCTAGGTGTCTGGTTAGACTGTAAACTCTCCTTCCAGACTCACATTAAGCATCTCCAATCCAAAATTAAATCTAGAATCGGCTTCCTATTTCGCAACAAAGCATCCTTCACTCATGCCGCCAAACATACCCTCGTAAAACTGACTATGCTACCGATCCTCGACTTCGGCGATGACATTTATAAAATAGTCTCCAACACTCTACTCAACAAACTGGATGCGGTCTATCACAGTGCTATCCGTTCTGTCACCTAAGGCCCATATACCACCCACCACTGCGAACTGTACGCTCTCGTTGGCTGGCCCTCGCTCTACTCTCGTCGCCAAACCCACTGGCTCCAGGTCATCTACAAGTCTCTGCTAGGTAAAGCCCCGCCTTATCTCAGCTCACTGGTCACCATAGCAGCACCCACTCATAGCACGTGTTCCAGCAGGTATATCTCACTGGTCATCCCCAAAGCCAATTCATCCTTTGGCCGCCTTTCCTTCCAGTTCTCTGCTGCCAATGACTGGAACAAACTGCAAAAATCACTGAAGCTGGAGAAGTTGGAGACTCATATCCCTCAGTAGCTTTAAGCACCAGCTGTCAGAGCAGCTCACAGATCACTGCACCTGTACATAGCCAATCTGTAAACAGCCAATCCAACTACCTCATCCCCATTCTGTATTTATTTATTTATCTTGCTCCTTTGCACCCCAGTATCTCTACTTGCACATTAATCTTCTGCACATCTACCATTCCAGTGTTTAATTGCCATATTGTAATTACTTCTCCATCATGGACTATTTATTGCCTTAACTCCCTTATCCTACCTCATTTGCACTCACTGTATATAGACTTTTTGTTTTCCTTTTATTTTTACTGTAATATTGACTGTATGTTTGTTTATTCCATGTGTAACTCTGTGTTGTTGTATGTGTTGAACTGCTATGCTTTATCTTGGCCAGGTCGCAGTTGTAAATGAGAACTTGTTCTCAACTAGCCTACCTGGTTAAATAAAGGTGTTCTCAACTAGCCTACCTGGATAAATAAAGATACAAAAATACATTTAAAAAACTGCAGTTTATGATATACTATCTCTACTTTTTTTCCAATGTAAAAAAAACACAATTTACAATTGTTCTACTTAAGAACAAATCGAGGCAGTGAGTCTTAAATGGTAATCAAAACCGGTTTAGGCCAATGTGGATGAATTTTTGTATTTACAGAATAGTAGAAAACTACTCAAGTCGATGTGACATCAAGTTTCACGTTTTTAATGTCAAATGCACAAGTACAGTGAAAAGCCTATGTTATCCTAACAACGCATGAATCATTATCAATGTAGTACTATAAAATCAAATATGGTATGGTAGGTATGGTAGAAATATGGTAGAACAAAAACACAAGACCAATAGAAATAATAACACGAGTAGGTAAGCTTCATACAGCGTCAATTCCAATACCATATTTACAATGTGCAAGGATACTAAAGTGATGGAGGTAGATATGTAAAGAGGTAAGGTGACTAGGCATCAGGATATATGATAAACAGAGCAGCAGCAGCTTACATGATGATTGAAGTGATTGTGTGTGTGTTGCAGTGTCAGGGTGAGTGTGTTGTTCACAGGAGACTTGTTAACAAATATTGCCTTCTGTCAAGATGAAAGCTGTCTTTTTCCATACATCACACACACAACCAATGCTACTGCACCAATACCTACGCAACAACTACCTCTTACTTGACTCAACTGATGATGTGGAAACCGGTCACTAGGGGCAACAGTGAGTCCTGTTACCTTCAAGTAGGTTTCGGTTTTGCTAGGGTGTTGTGGACGGCAGCCTTAATGCCTAAACTTAACCATAACCTTAAAACTTTGTAGGTAATGCCTAAACCTAACCTTACACTTAGAAATTTGACATTTACCTTGTGGATTGGGATTGCAGTTGGGCATAAGCATCTGCCTCTGATTCCAAAGTTTGCAACTTAAAATCCAGTGATAGGAATGTGTTTAAGATTTATGTTTTAAGCCTATCCCAAACCTTAACTATTCTGAGTTAATGCCTAACCGTAAGAATTATCAGTTAATGCCTAAACTTAACCTTAAACACTGTGCTGCACTGACACTGCAGAGAATCCCCTCTGAACACTCTCTCTCTCTGACGCTGGGAGTGAGAGAGAGTTTGACTATCTCTGGAACTCTCCCAGAAGGCTCCCTAGTAACCTCCCTAACGATGGAGGTGTGAATTGCCCTCTACTGCAAGACAATAGTCAGGCTCCGGTTGGGGGATGGTAAGCTACTTGATGCAGCCTGATAATCCCAAACTCCCAGGGTCAGAGAGAGGGTTCAGAGAGGATTTGCAATAGATACTGTCAATATATTACTATGTATTTCATGTGTGAAATGAAATGAAACAAAGAAAACAACATTTCCGAATGAGAAAATAAGGGAAGGTGATGAGCCATCGGTGGAAGGTTGTTCGTCATCTGCCTCCTTAAATCCAGCGTGGACACATGTGGGTGAGCGGTACTTGTTGCGGACGTTGCTGACGACATAACTGGGTAACACTTGTCTCTGATCACGGCACATGTCGTTCGCATTTTAATCCCCATTCCATGACCGCTATGTAAGTTACAAATCTATATTGACAAGAAAATAAATGTAAAAAAAAACAAGGCAGCTCGCTGTGCGGAAGCAGAATTACACTGTGTCGCCCTACTGATTAACATGTGAGTGTTCTGATGACATATTTCACACAGCATATGAATACTGTAATGCTGGGGAGTGTATTTATCACACAAACTACCTGTACTTACTTTATTGACAGCTGGCCATTAGGTCGCTCTGGCCGAGGTCTCTTCTTCCAGTTTATTTTTGGCACATGGAAAAAAGTTTCTACAACTGCTGGGATTAGGGGGACTGGAAAATCATTGTCACTGGTTACACAGAGTAAGGTGGGCTCGTGGGTCAGCGGTGTCTTGACATCAGACATTTCTAGCTTTTCCAAGGTTAGCATAAGCAGGTCCCACTTCGCGCAACAAAGACACTGGTCTTCAGTGGGCATCGCTTGGTATTGCCCACAGGTACAGAACAAGTTCTGAGATGACCTGAGTCGGGTCTCATCTGCTGGTTGAATATCTGCCTCAGCCTCTGCCTGCTCCGTTTCTCTATCTCCTTTCTCTGTCTTCCTGTCTTCCTCCATCTATTGAAGCTCGACATCTGTGTATTCCGGTTCAGATCAATAAGGCTCGTCTGCAAATTCAAACATTTTCTCCTCGTATTCGTAGTCACACATGTTGGTTGCGTAGTTGTTCGAAATAAAAAACGAATTAGCTAGCTTGGAAGATTAGCGACCGGCAGCTAGCTAGCAGCTCTGTGTTTACAGTGGACACATTTGTTGTGGACTGACTAGTGTGCTTCTGAAGTATACACATGCAAGCCAATATACGCGCGTCAGAAGTTATCGCTCGAGTTCAAACAAAAACGTTGCAGATAAAGTTCGGTATGACAAAATGTCATGTGTCAACTTCTAAAGAACTGAATCATGATACTGAGAGCTTTGTCGTTTGTAAAAAGGATGCAATTGGATTATTTCTGGAGTCTTTGTTCACCTCTACGCACACGACACCATTCTGTATACATCTGTATACATCTGGCCCTACAACACTCCTTCCGTGGCCTCTAACTGCTCTTAAACGCTAGTAAAACCAAATGCATGCTTTTCAACCGTTTGCTGCCTGCACTCGCCCGCCCAATTAGCATCACTACACTGGACGGTTCTCACCTAGAATACGTGGACAACTACAAATTCCTAGGTGTCTGGCTAGACTGTAAACTCTCCTTCCAGACTCATATCAAACATCTCCAATCCAAAATCAAATCTGGAATCAGCTTTCTATTTTGCAACAAAGCCTCCTTCACTCGCCGCCAAACATACCCTAGTAAAGCCGACTATCCTTCCGATCCTCGACTATGGCATCTACAAAATAGCTTTTAATACTCTACTCAGCAAATTGGATGCAGTCTATCACAGTGGCATCCGTTTTGTTACCAAAGCCCCTTATACCACCCACCACAGCGACCTGTATGCTCTACTCTACTCTGCTCTACCCTCGCTACATTCGTCGCCAGACCCATTGGCTCCAGGTCATCTATAAGTCTATGCTAGGTAAAGCTTTGCCTTATCTCAGCTCACTGGTCACTATAACAACACCCACCCGTAGCACGCGCTCCAACAGGTATATCTCACTGGTCATCCCCAAAGCCAACGCCTCCTTTGGCCACCTTTCCTTCCAGGTCTCTGCTGCCAGTGACTGGAACAAATTGCAAAAATAGCTGAAACTGGAGACTTACATTTCCCTCACTAACTTTAAACATCAGCTATCTGAGCTGCTAACCGATCGCTGCAGGTGTACATAGTTCATCTGTACATAGTCCACCCAATCTACCTACCTCATCCCCATATTGTTTTTATTTACTTTCCTGCTCTTTTGCACACCAGTATCATTACTTACACATCATCATCTGCTCATCATCCTCTGCTCATCTATCACCCCAGTATTAATCTGCTAAATTGTAATTACTTCGCTACTATGGCCTATTCCTTGCCTTACCTCCTCACGCCATTTGCACAAACTGTATATAGCCGTTCTTGTGTTATAAATTGTACGCTTGTTTATTCCATGTGTAACTCTGTGTTGTTGTTTGTGTCGCACTGCTTTGCTTTATCTTGGCCAGGTCGCAGTTGTAAATAAGAACTTGTTCTCAACTATCTTACCTGGTTAAATAAAGGTGAAATAAAACAAATAAAAAAAACTTTATGGACGCCCTGGCTCTCCAGAATGAGACTCAGGAAATTCATTGTCGTTTGGGTGTAAGTTTCTCAAAAACAAGTGAAATAAAAAAAATAAAAACACTGCTTCTTGACACGCTGCCCACTCCGACCAATGTGTCGGAGGAAACACAGTAAAAAAAAAACATGCAATTCACATATATAAAAATAGAGATTAGGGCCTCCCGAGTGACGCAGCGATCTAACATACTGACCACACAGCTCCCGTCGCGTTGCAATATAAATACATGTAATTCACCCACGCTGCTCACACGCGTCAATGAGCGTCTGCATTGTCAAGCGCTAAAATAGAAGTTGCTTCCATTTGTGGCGCAGAACGCGCTGCAAGTCCTACCTCTCCCATCTCCTCATTGGCTTTTAGAAGCATACACCCACGTGCCATCTCCTCATTGGTTATACCCACGTGGGTGATTGAAAGATGAACTGAGGTCGGTTGGTCGTGGTAATACACCGTTTTGTGAAAGTTAGATGACAATCGCCATATAAAGTCCAAAAAAGAAAAAGCCTAGAAGGAGGAGAGATGACTAGAAAATATTATCTTGACTGTTTAATGTGTGGATTAATTGTCGGAGTAGAGGACCTTGTGCATTTCAGGTAAAATAACAACTCAACGTTTATATCCCAGGACAAATTAGCGAGCAACAGCAAGTTGGCTAAATAGGACAAATTAGCTAGAAACTGCAAGCTAGCCAGTTAAATTGCCATAAATATTTAATACTTTTTGACCGGTCCAAATTAATATAATTGGTTCAGAGTTTGTTTTGATATTTCAACCTGCATGTCGTGGTATGAGGGGACAAAATCTAGTTGCGCACAATGGCGCATGCGGACGGTTTGGGCATGCACGCGCGTCCGTTTTGGGCATGGTGTGAGGCACTGCATCACAGTGCCAGAGGTGTCATTACAGTCCAGCGTCGTCAGGGTTAGGGGAGGGTTTGACCGGATGGGATGTCCTTGTTCCATTGCGCTCAAGCGGTTCCTTGTGGCGGCCAGGCGCATGCACGCTGACTTCGGTCACCAGCTGTACTGTGTTTCCTCCGACACATTGGTCGGAGTGGGCAGCGTGTCAAGAAGCAGTGTGGCTTGGTTGGGTCGTGTTTTGGAGGACGCATGGTTCTCGACCTTTGCCTCTCCTGAGTCCGTATGGGAGTTGCAGCGATGGGACAAGACTGTAACTACCAATTGGATATCATGAAAAAGGGGTTAAAATCCCCCTCAAAACAAATATATACAGTATATATACAGTACCAGTCAAAGGTTTGGACACACCTACTAATTACAGGGTTTTTCTTTATTTTTACTATTTTCTACATTGTAGAATAATAGTGAAAACGTCAAAACTATGAAATAACACATATGGAATGCCAAGAGTGTGTAAAGCTGTCATCAAGGCAAAGGGTGGATACTTTGAAGAATCTCAAATATAAAATATACTGTATTGTACCACTTTTTTTGGTTACTACATGATTCCATTTGTTTTATTTCATAGTTGTAATTGATGTATTCTCTATTATTCTACAACACCCGTGCAAATATATCCTCCAAACACCGGCATGAATTATTACTTTCAGATTGTCCCTCCTCATGAGGGAGAGGAAATGAGAGAATATCTTAAAGATATGTGGTAACAGAATTACAAGGCAATGTTTTTTTAAACCTACAGAAGGCGAATCATTTCTGCAAAACTAAATATAAATGATGATATTAGTGTGTAGGGGTCTTCAACATTACTGTGTTTCCATGTATTTCTTATAACGTTTCCATCAGTGTGACCAGAAATCAAAACCTTTGCTTATGTCTTATATTGTTTATGATGTAAAATGGTTGAAAAAAATGTATCTATGCCTTCATTTCCCCAAAATATATTCTCTTAGCTTTCATCTGACACCAAATTTGATATGCTCTTATGAACTTCACATGTTGGTGCTCATGGGTCATTTTACATGGAAATGACCTTGTCCCATCTCTCTTTCTCTACCCTCTCTCAATACAATTTCAAGTCAAGTTAAGGGCATTATTGGCATGGGAAACATATGTTAACATTTCCAAAGCAAGTGAAATAGATAATAAACAATAAACAATCAAAATTAACAGTAAACATTACACAGAAGTTCAAAAATAATAAAGACATTCCAGATGTCATATTATGAACATATACAGAGTTGTAAATGTGCAAATAGTTAAAGAAAAAAAAAATAACCGTTGTATTCTCTCTCTCCCTCATTATTTTTCTCCATTCATGCCTCCCTCCCTCTCTCTCTCATTATTTTTCTCCATCCATCCATCCATCCATCCATCCCTCCATCTCTCATTATTTTGCTCCCTCTCTCTCCCCTCCCTCCCTTCCTCTCTCTCTCTCTCCCTTCCCCTCTCTCTCTCTCCCTTCTCTCTCCTCCCTCTCTCTCAGTTTTCTCCATCCATCCATCCCTCCCTCCCTCTCTCTCTCATTATTTTGCTCCCTCTCTCTCTCCCCTCCCTCCCTCTCTTTCTCCTATCCCTCCCTCCCTCCCTCTCTCTCTCTCATTTTTTTCTCCCTCCCTCTCTCATTATTTTGCTCCCTCTCTCTCTCCTCCCTCTCTCTCATTATTTTTCTCTATCCATCCCTCCCTCTCTCTATCATTATTTTGCTCCCTCACCCCCCTCTCCCCTCCCTCTCTCTCATTATTTTTCTCTATCCATCCCTCCCTCTCTCTATCATTATTTTGCTCCCTCATCCCCCCCTCCCCTCCCCCTCCCTCTCTCCCTCTCTCTCTCCTGCCTCTCTCCTCCCTCTATCATTATTTTGCTCCCTCACAGCCCCCCTCTCTCCCTCTCTCTCTCTCTGTGTGTTAGTAGTGAAGTAAAGGTGACAGAGAACTGTATCATAGACAAACCACCTCAAACATTACACCACATTTCATCATTTCTACTGACAGACAGCATGCATATTCAGCAAACACACAGCTATACGGACATTTATCATATTTGTGTGTGTGTGTGTGTGTGTGTGTGTGTGTGTGTGTGTGGGCTGGAAGAAACTCAGCCGGAATTGTAAACAAACAAGCACACACACCAGCCCACACACACAGCCACCGCCCTCCCAGTCCAGTGCAGGCCCAGATGTTTTCATTAGTAATGAGGATAGAGTCCAGCTTGAAGATGGGACAAACCAAGTGGCCTAACCGATAATGATCTGTGTGTGTGTGTGTGTGTGTGTGTGTAGTGTGTGTAGTGTGTACAGTGTAGTGTGTGTGTGTGTGTGAGACCCAGGTTATTCTCTCCATCTACTGACGTTAAGCAGACCTTTTCCATTCCATTCAGTGCAGCTCATTCAGCAGTACAATACATTTGTCACCCAACAGCTTCTTTCTGAATAATTGCCTGTCAGTCTATTTCAGCATGAACATGATGATGACTCACCTAATTTATGTGCGCGTGTGTGTGTTTGTCTGTGACAGAGAGATATGGTTCCACAATTGCAAAGCTGCTGTTCATCCAGACAGACACACACGTGTACCCTTTAAATAGCGTGCTGAAGTTGGATTTGAACCGGATGTAGGCTGGCATTACAAATGTCAATTTCTTTCTAGCAACATTGGAGCTTTACAGAAACCTACATGCGTCTCTGTCTCTCCCTCTCTTCCGCTCTCTCTCTGTAAACAGTCCCGGCCCCCCGGACTATCTTGGCGCCTGTTCCTCGCGCCACTGTCTCATCACCCGCTGGAGAATGTAAGAAAACATGTCAGAAAGCTTCTGTTGAGGCGCACGCATGCCCACACGCACATACACACACACACCGATAACTGTAAACTGCAGTGCAGCAGCAGTCTTCTATTTTAAAGAATACTATAAAGTGATATGGATAAATATTTTATTTCCGCCGAACGGCGCCGAGTGGACCAGGCCTTGGGAGAGACAAGCTGAAGCTAGAGGTTTTACAGATGTAGGATCTTAATTTAATAGCCAATTTGATACAGCAGGAAAATACTCCTACAGCAACAGGAAATGTGAATTATTATAAAGATTATAATGAATGGACATTTTTGTAGGAGTTGATACACGTCTGAAATTTCAAATTGAAAATTACAAAACTTCAGATACCTTTTTAAACCTCAAATACACGACATGTTTTAAATGTCTTTCATTGCAGGAAAGTTCTCATGCAACAGGGTGATCAAATGAATGTCCTACATCTGTATGTTAAAGGGATAGTTCTGGATTTAGCCAATGAGGCCCTTTTTCTACTTCTCCAGAGTCAGATGAACTTGAGGATACCATTTTTATGTCTCTGCCTCCAGTATGAAGGGAGTTCCTATCTAGAGTGTATGCAATTGTCTACTGGAGATTCCAGTCTTTGTGCTAAGCTGCAGCAGTTAGCATTTTCTCGTAAAACTACCTCCAACTTCCTTCGTCCTGGACGCAAATAAAAATGGTATTCACAAATTAATCTTACTCTAGGGATAAAGTCCAGAATTTCATTACCAAAATCCCAAACTATCCATTTAACTGGTATCTCATCTAATGACACTAAGACAGTCCAAAACGATCCAGGAGTTGACGGTATATTTGGAACCCAGTCAGCACATAATGTTCTGAGAACCTTATGTTTCTTAGACCTTCACACAACTTTGTTGGAATGGTGTGCAGGATAATTGCTTGGCTTTGGAACATTCTCAGCACATTTAAGGAACTTTTCTTGGTATTTCATTACTTTCACATAACGTTTCCTAAAAGTTAAAACATGGTTTCCTTTGAAATGGGGTCTGTTTGAATAGACAAAACATTTACAGCTTTATATCTGTAAAATAATTGGCATGCTAGAGCCATCCTTGGAGGCGAAGTGGACTAATTCCATGGATAAAGAACAGAAGATTATAGATTGGAATCTCACTGATGCCGTGTCACAATAAAAAAAATACATGTTTGCGTGATTAATCTCAAGGAAATACATTTCTATGAGTCCTATCTGTGCTTGGAGTAAAAAATAAGTAAAAAATAAGTTTACCCAAAATAAAGCTATCAGTGTTACTAAAAGTTTTATTGAAACATTTAGCTAAAGTTTAATTAAGGAGGGTTTTTTTTTTATTTTTTACTTGAAATATCCTGAAATTTCTCTTCTCAGAGCGTTAATAAAACCTCCCAGGAAAACCTTCAATGAGCCAGAGTGAAATGTTCTCAGAACCTCTCTGGTACCAGAGTAAAATGTTCTCAGAACCTCCCTGGAACCAGAGTAAAATGTTCTCAGAACCTCCCTGGAACCAGAGTAAAATGTTCTCAGAACCTCCCTGGAACCAGAGTAAAATGTTCTCAGAACCTCCCTGGAACCAGAGTAAAATGTTCTTAGACCCTCCCTGCAACCAGAGTAAAATGTTCTCAGAACCTCCTTGCAACCAGAGTAAAATGTTCTCAGAACCTCCCTGCAACCAGAGTAAAATGTTCTCAGAACCTCCTTGCAACCAGAGTAAAATGTTCTCAGAACCTCCCTGCAACCAGAGTAAAATGTTCTCAGAACCTCCTTGCAACCAGAGTAAAATGTTCTCAGAACCTCCCTGCAACCAGAGTAAAATGTTCTCAGAACCTCCCTGCAACCAGAGTAAAATGTTCTCAGAACCTCCTTGCAACCAGAGTAAAATGTTCTCAGAACCTCCCTGCAACCAGAGTAAAATGTTCTCAGAACCTCCTTGCAACCAGAGTAAAATGTTCTCAGAACCTCCCTGCAACCAGAGTAAAATGTTCTCAGAACCTCCCTGCAACCAGAGTAAAATGTTCTCAGAACCTCCTTGCAACCAGAGTAAAATGTTCTCAGAACCTCCCTGCAACCAGAGTAAAATGTTCTCAGAACCTCCTTGCAACCAGAGTAAAATGTTCTCAGAACCTCCCTGCAACCAGAGTAAAATGTTCTCAGAACCTCCTTGCAACCAGAGTAAAATGTTCTCAGAACCTCCTTGCAACCAGAGTAAAATGTTCTCAGAACCTCCCTGCAACCTAAAAATAAACCTTCCTAGAACAGGCGACATTTTCACTTAAAATGTTTTTTAAACCTTGATTTAACTAGGTAAGTGAGCAACAAATTCTTATTTACAATAAGGCCTGCTGGGACGGGGGCTGGGATAAGAAAATAACAACATAAAAAAAATATATGGCAAAACACATCACGAAAAGAGAGACACCACAACAACACATAAAGAGAGACCAAACTTCTGTTCTCAGAATGTTTTAAAAACCTTCAGTTTTACTGGTCAGAAAATTTACTGGCATGTTACTACATGTTTCCCACAACTTCCAAGGAACCAAATGTGCTAGCTGGGAAGCTATACACACACCTCTATGCAGACCTTTCTGTGGACTAGACACAAGCGCGCAGGATATACACACACAAGCGCGCACATACACCTGGATATTTGAGAAACACTGTAGTCGACAGTAGAGCCTACACATATACCTACCACACAGAAGGGATACACATAATCCCAAATGCATATCGTGATAGAACGCTAGTCTACTGTAGGTTGGTCATCAACAACAGATATTCCCAAAACTGTCGTAATCCATGCAGCAACATATCATAGTCAAAGACATTCCCAATAACCCACTGTAAATGTGACAAATTCACAAGAAACAAAAAAACAAATGGCAGATTAAACACTACAGCGATATAGGCTCACAAAAAATATTTGTTTTACCTCTTCCAAACATGACGGCGAGTGTTCTACCGGTCTAGTATCCCAGTTTGAGTTCCATCCTGCTTGGACGTCTCGGGGAGAATGTAGGTTTCTCGTCTGGTACTCCGCAATAAAACTGCCAGTTTGATTTTTGAACCGTTTTGGATGAATCCTTTGATCGTTGGTGATTTCGTCGTCCCTCGCGAATCACTGTTACATTTCCTCTGGTCTGAAATGAACAGTGTTGACAGGCAGAGTTGAAAACACACCCGCAGATATTCCGATATAGACGAAGTTAAATCATCTGGAAGAATCTATTCAAGATGCCCTATCTATCCATAAACACACTGCAGGCGCTTCTGTTTTGCCGGTGTCGCACGCTGTAAACTCGGCTCTTTATGGACACCTGAGCTTTTTAATTCTAGCCCACTGTAGCCTAGTCTTTATTCAAGCAATTCGGTTGAAAAGAGAAAGCTATAACTTTCTCGCTGTCGTCTGAATGTTATGTGGCACAAATAGATGAATACCCGTTATGGAAGACCGTTTACCTTTGCCATTCCGAGCTTTTAGCTCTCGAAATTGACAAAACAATATATCCATTCCCCAAAAAGCACTTGTTATTGGACAAGGCAGGAAAGCGGAATGGGTCAGTGCCTTCTCCGGTCTCCGTTACTGGCTGGCTCGCGGCAGCCCTTTCAATCTCCCTTCTCTCGAGGAGATGATCTGACGGATGACGAGAACAGACCGTGGAGCGTGCGCCGCGTCTCTCCCCATAGCACTGAGATTTTCTCTCTCTCTCTCTCTCTCTCTCTCTCTCTCTAAATAAGCATAAATATGGGTTGTATTTACAATGGTGTTTGTTCTTCACTGGTTACCCTTTTCTTGTGGCAACAGGTCACAAATCTTGCTGCTGTGATGGCACACTGTGGTATTTCACCCAGTAGATATGGGAGTTTATCAAAATTTGATTTGTTTTCGAATTCTTTGTGGATCTGTGTAATCTGAGGGAAATATGTGTCTCTAATATGGTCATACGTTGGACAGGAGGTTAGGAAGTGCAGCTAAGTTTCCACCTCATTTTGTGGGCAGTGAGCACATAGCCTGTCTTCTCTTGAGAGCCAGGTCTGCTGACGGCGGCATTTCTCAATAGCAAGGCTATGCTCACTGAGTCTGTACATAGTCAAAGCTTTTCTTAAGTTTGGGTCAGTCACAGTGGTCAGGTATTCTGCCACTGTGTACTCTCTGTTTAGGGCCAAATAGCATTCTAGTTTGCTCCGTTTTTTTCGTTAATTCTTTCCAATGTGTCAAGTAATTATCTTTTTGTTTTCTCATGATTTGGTTGGGTCTAATTGTGCTGCTGTCCTGGGGCTCGTTCACAGCTTTGTGGAAGTTACCTGTGGTGCTGATGTTTAGGCCGATGTATGTATAGGTTTTTGTGTGTTCTTGTGTGTTCAATTTGTATTTGTGGTCCTGGCGACTGGACCTTTTTTGGAACGCCATTATTTTGGTCTTACTGAGATTTACTGTCAGGGCCCAGGTCTGACAGAATCTGTGCAGAAGATCTAGGTGCTGCTGTAGGCCCTCCTTGGTTGGTGACAGAAGCACCAAGCTGCATCCCTGTCTCACCCCACGACCCTGTGTGAAGAAATGTGTGTGAATTTTGCCCATTTTAACCGCACACTTGTTATTTGTGTACATGGATTTTATAATGTCGTATGTTTTACCCCCAACACCACTTTTTATCAATTTGTATAGCAGACCCTCATGCCAAATTGAGTCAAAGGCTTTTTTGAAATCAACAAAGCATGAGAAGACTTTGCCTTTGTTTTGGTTTGTTTGGTTGTCAATTAGGGTGTGCAGGGTGAATGCATGGTCTGTTGTACGGTAATTTGGTAAAAAGCAAATTTGACATTTGCGAAGTACATTGTTTTCATTGAGGAAATGTACGAGTCTGCTGTTAATGATAATGCAGAGGATTTTCCAAGGTTACTGTTGACGCATATTCCACGGTAGTTATTGGGGTCAAATTTGTCTCCACTTTTGTGGATTGGGGTGATCAGTCCTTGGTTCCAATTATTAGGGAAGATGTCAGAGCTAAGGATGATGTTAAAGAGTTTTAGTATAGCCAATTGGAATTTGTTGTCTGTATATTTGATCATTTCATTAAGGATACCATCAACACCACAGGCCTTTTTGGGTTGGAGGGTTTTATTTTGTCCTGTAACTCATTCAAGGTAATTGGAGAATCCAGTGGGTTCTGGTAGTCTTTAATAGTTGATTCTAAGATTTGTATTTGATCATGTATATGTTTTTGCTGTTTATTCTTTGTTATAGAGCCAAAAAGATTGGAGAAGTGGTTTACCCATGCATCTCCATTTTGGATAGATAATTCTTCGTGTTGTTGTTTGTTTCGTGTTTTCCAATTTTTCCAGAAGTGGTTAGAGTCTATGGATTCTTCATTTACGTTGAGCTGATTTCTGACGTGCTGTTCCTTCTTTTTCCGTAGTGTATTTCTGTATTGTTTTAGTGATTCACCATAGTGAAGGCATATACTCAGGTTTTCTGGGTCTCTATGTTTTTGGTTGGACAGGTTTCTCAATTTCTTTCTTGGATTTTTGCATTCTTCATCAAACCATTTGTCATTGTTGTTCATTTTCTTCGGTTTTCTATTTGAGATTTTTAGATTTGATAGGGAACCTGAGAGGTCAAATATACTGTTGAGATTTTCTACTGCCAAGTTTACACCTTCACTATTACAGTGGAACATTTTACCCAGGAAATTGTCTAAAAGGGATTGAATTTGTTGTTGCCTAATTGTTTTTTGGTAGGTTTCCAAACTGCATTCCTTCCATCTATAGCATGTCTTAATGTTACTCAGTTCCATTGACTTTGATGCCTCATGATTGAGTAGTGCTCTGTTCAAGTAGACTGTGATTTTGCTGTGGGCTGATAGGGGTGTCAGTGGGCTAACTGTGAACACTCTGAGAGACTGGGTTGAGGTCAGTGATAAAGTAGTCTACAGTACTACTGCCAAGAGAGGAGCTATAGGTGTACCTACCATAGGAGTCCCCTCGAAGCCTACCATTGACTATGTACATACCCAGCGTGCGACACAGCTGCAGGAGTTGTGACCCATTTTTGTTGGTTATGTTGTCATAGTTGTGCCTAGGGGGCATATGTGGGAGGGAATGCTGTCACCTGCAGGCAGGTGTTTGTCCCCGTGTGCTGAGGGTGTCAGGTTCTTGTCCGGTTCTGGCATTTAGGTCGCCACAGACTAATACATGTCCCTGGGCCTGGAAATGATTGATTTCCCCCTCCAGGATGGAGAAGCTGTCTTCATTAAAGTATGGGGATTCTAGTGTGGGGGATATAGGTAGTACACATGAGGACATTCTTCTCTGTTAAGATAATTTCCTTTTGAATTTCTATCCAAATGTAAAATGTTCCTGTTTTGATTAATTTAATGGAGTGAGTTAGGTCTGCTCTATACCAAATTAGCATACCCCCTGAGTCCCTTCCCTGTTTCACACCTGGTAGTTTGGTGGATGGGACTACCAGCTCTCTGTAACCTAGAGGGCAACCAGTGGGTCCATCTCTCTCTCTCTCTCTCTGCCTGCCTGTCTGTCTAGCTGCCTCTTTGTCTTTCAGTGTATCTATCTAGATGTCTGCCTATCTAGATGTCTGCCTCTCTGTCTGACTATGTATCTGTCTGTCTGTCTGTCTGTCTGTCTGTCTGTCTGTCTGTCTGACTGCCTGTGTTTGTCTGGCTGTCTGACTCTCTGCCTCTCTGCCTCTCTGTCTGTGTGCCTATCTGCCTGTCTGTCTCCCTTTCTGGCTGTATATCTGCCTGTCTCTCTGCTCCTCTGTACGACTGTCAATTTGTCTATCTGTCTGTCTGTCTGTCTGTCTGTCTGTCTGTCTGTCTGTCTGTCTGTCTGTCTGTCTGTCTGTCTGTCTGTCTGTCTGTCTTCCTCTCTGTGTATCTTTCTGCCTATCTGTCTACCTCACTCTGCCTGTCCGTCTGTCTGTCTGCCTGCCTGCCTCTGCTCCTCTGTATGACTGTCTGTCTGTCCTTCTGTCTGTCTGTCTGTCTGTCCTTCTGTCTGTCTGTCTGTCTGTCTGTCTGTCTGTCTGTCTGTCTGTCTGCCTGTCTGTTTGTCTGGCTGTCTGACTCTCTGTCAGTCTCTCTGCCTCTCTGTCAGTCTGTCTGTCTGTCTGTCTGTCTGTCTGACTGCCTGTCTGACTGCCTGTCTGTTTGTCTGGCTGTCTGACTCTCTGTCAGTCTCTCTGCCTCTCTGTCAGTCTGTCTGTCTGTCTGTCAGTCTGTCTGTCTGCTCCTATCTGTCTTTCTGTCTGTGTGCCTATCTGCCTGTCTGTCTCCCTTTCTGGCTGTATATCTGCCTGTCTCTCTGCTCCTCTGTATGACTGTCAATTTGTCTGTCTGTCTGTCTGTCTGTCTGTCTGTCTGTCTGTCTGTCTGTCTGTCTGCCTCTCTGTGTATCTTTCTGCCTATCTGTCTACCTCACTCTGCCTGTCTGTCTGTCTGTCTGCCTGCCTGCCTCTTTGTCTGTCTGTCTGTTTGCCTGTCAGTCAGATTATCTGTTTGTCTTTATGCCTCTCTGTCTGCCTACCTGCCTGTCTGTCTGTCTACCTGTCTCTCTCTCTGTCTGTCTGTCTGTCTGTCTGGCTGGCTGGCTGGCTGTCTGTCTGTCTGTCTGTCTGGCTGTCTGTCTTTCTGCATCTCTGTCTGCCTACCTGTCTGTCTGTCTCTCTCTGTCTACCTGCCCACCTATCTGTCTGTCTGTCTGTCTGTCTGTTTGCCTGTCAGTCAGCCTACCTGTCTGTCTTTCTTCCTCTCTGTCTGCCTTTCTGTCTGTCTCTCTGCCTGTCTGTCTGTCTGCCTGCCTACCTATCTCTCGCTATCTGTCTGTCTTTCTGCTGCTCTGTCTGTTTATATGTATGCATGTCTTTCTGCCTATCTATCTAGCTGTCTGTCTGTCTACCTACCTACCTCTGTCTGCCTCACTGTCTTTGTCTGCCTGTCTGACAGCTTTCCTCTGTCTGCCTCTCTGTCTGTCTGTCTGTGTCTGCCTACCTATGTCTGTCTGTCTGTCTTTCTGTCTCTGTCTAGATATATATATATATATACATATATAGTCTGTCTATCTGCCTCTCTGTCTGTCTGTGTATATATAGTCTGTCTTTCTGCCTGTCTATCTATCTCAATGTCTGTCAAATTCACGAGAATTTGTATCCCAATGGTTGAACTCAACTATCACCATAGCTTTGACCAATTCCCAGAAGTTTGTAAGACCCTGATTAATGAAGAATTAGACAAAGCCCACAGTCTGCAATATATCAATCCTTTATTCAGAGAGTACTCTGAAGTCGAAAATGAGAACACAGTCATTTTATACTTCCCACACACACACACACACACACACACACACACACACACACACACACACACACACACACACACACACACACACTCTTCTGCAAGTCTAGCCATTTCTAGCTGTTCCTCTCCTCCCTAGATTAAAGGGGCCTTGGAAGGGGCCTCTTTTCAGTTTTCAGAGTTGTCTCACCTACACATTTCTCACCTTGCTACATAGTAACACAATGTTTTTTGTCTTAACTTGCCTTACATACACATTATTGGATTATAGTCTTATAATTCTAATACAGTTCACACAGTTAAATACGTTTCAGGGGGGAATTCTCTAGTCATTACTTTAAACATACAAATTCCTTTATCAACCTGTCTGTCTGTCTGTCTGTCTGTCTGTCTGTCTGTCTGTCTGTCTGTCTGTCTGTCTGTCTGTCTGCATCTCTGTCTGCCTATCTGTCTGTTTTTCTGCCTCTGACTGCCAGTCAATATGTCTGTCAATATGTATGTCTTTCTGCCTGTAAATCTGTCTGTCAGCCTATCTGCCTGTCTGTCTGTCACTCTGGCTATCTGTCTGTCTGTCTGTCTAACTATCTGTCTTTGTGCCTCTTTCTAACTGTCTGGCTCTCTGTTTATCTATGTGTTTGTTTGTCTGCCTATCTGTCTGTCTGTCTGTCTGTCTGTCTGTCTGTCTGTCTGTCTGTCTGTCTGTCTGTCTGTCTGTCTGTCTGTCTGTCTGCCTGCCTGTCTGTCTGTATCTGTCTGTCTTTCTATCTGTCTGTGTGCCTATCTGCTTGTCTGACTGTCTAGCTGCCTTTCTAACTGCCTTTCTGAATAGCTGCCTGTCTGTCCACCTGTCAATTTGTCTGTCTGCCTATCTGTCTTTCTCCCACTGTCTCTCTGTCTGCCTGGCTGTCTCTGTCTGTTTTTCTGTCTCTCTCCCTGTCTGCCTATCTGTGTCTGCCTCTCTGTCTGTTAATATGTCTGTCTGTCTTTCTGCCTGTCTATCTGCCTCTCTGTCTGTCTGTCTGTCTGTCTGTCTGTCTGTCTGTCTGGCTGTCTATCTATCTAGCTGTATGTCTACCTACCTACAGTTGAAGTCGGAAGTTTACATACATCTTAGCCAAATACATTTAAACTCAGTTTTTCACAAATCCTGACATTTAATCATTTTAAAAATTCCCTGATTTAGGTCAGTTAGGATCACCACTTTATTTAAGAATGTGAAATGTCAGAATAACACTAGAGGGAATGATTTATTTCAGCTATTATTTCTTTCATCACATTCCCAGTGGGTCAGAAGTTTACATACACTCAATTAGTATTTGTTAGCATTGCCTTTAAATTGTTTAACTTGGGTCAAACGTTTCGGGTAGCCTTCTACAAGCTTCCCACAATAAGCTGGGTGAATTGTAGCCCATTCCTCCTGACAGAGCTGGTGTAACCGAGTCAGGTTTGTAGGCCTCCTTGCCTCCACATGCTTTTTTCAGTTCTGCCCACACATGTTCAATAGGATTGAGTTCAGGGCTTTGTGATGGCCACTCCAATACCTTGACTTTGTTGTCCTTAAGCCATTTTGTCACAACTTTGGAAGTATGCTTGTGGTCATTGTCCATTTGGAAGACCCATTTGTGACCAAGCTTTGACTTCCTGACTGATGTCTTGAGATGTTGCTTCAACATAATTTTCCTCTCTCATGATGCCATCTATTTTGTGAAGAGCACCTGTCCCTCCTGCAGCAAAGCACCCCCACAACTTGATGCTGCCACCCCCGTGCTTCACGGTTGGGATGGTGTTCTTCGGCTTGCACGCATTCCCCTTTTTCCTCCAAACATAACGATGGTCATTATGGCCAAACAGTTCCATTTTTGTTTCATCAGACCAGAGGACATTTCTCCAAAAAGTATGATCTTTGTCCCCATGTGTAGTTGCATAACGTAGTCTGGCCTTTTCTTTGCTTCCTTCCCGAGCGGCCTTTCAGGTTGTGTCAATATAGGACACGTTTTACTGTGGATATAGATTATTTTGTACCTGTTTCCTCCAGTATCTTCACAAGGTCTTTTGCTGTTGTTCTGGGATTGATTTACACTTGTCGCGCCAAAGTACGTTCATCTCAAGGAGACAGAATGCGTCTCCCTCCTGAGCGGTATGACGGCTGCATGGTCCAATGGTGTTTAAGCTTGTGTACTATTGTTTGTACAGATGAATGTGGTACCTTCAGGCGTTTGGAAATTGCTCCCAAGGATGAACCAGGCTTGTGGAGGTCTACAATTTTTTTCCTAAAGGTCTTGGCTGATTTTCCTATGATGTCAAGCAAAAAGGCACTGAGTTTGAAGGTTGGCCTTGGTACACCTCCAATTGACTCACATGATGTCAATTAGCCTATCAGAAGCTTCTAAAGCCATGACATCATTTTATGGAATTTTCCAAGCTGTTTAAAGACACAGTCAACTTAGTGTATGTAAACTTCTGACCCACTGGAATTGTGATACAGTGAATTATAAGTGAAATAATCTGTCTGTAAACAATTGTTGGAGAAATTACTTGTGTCATCCGCAAAGTAGATGTCCTAACCGACTTGCCAAAACTATAGTTTGTTAACAAGAAATTTGTGGAGTGGTTGAAAAACGAGTTTTAATGACTCCAACCTAAGTGTATTTAAACTTCAGACTTCAACTGTATCTATCTGTCTGTATGTCTGTCTTTCTGCATGTCTATCTGCCTCTCTATTTAGATGTCTGTATGTCTACCTGTCTGTATGTCTACCTGCCTCTCTGTCTCCCTCTCTGTCTGATCACTCATTCACCAGTCAGCCAGGCGGGTAAACCAGTCGGTAGGACTGCAATAACCTGGCACACAGGACTAGTCCCCTAACAGCCTTAAAGTGGAGCTCCAGTCTCCTTTTCACCTCATTTACTTATTTACACATTTACTTACTTATGTCAGGTGTACACTACATAACTTTCAAAATCCTAACATAGCTGTTTTTTGTCTTGCCAACGTAGTGGTGTGCACACAAAATGATGTGGCACTTGGTCTTGAGGATTCTCGATACCACGCTATCTCGCCAAACAATGATGTGATGATGTGAATAGAGTAGCTGGAACTAGCTGTGGCTCAAAGCTGCCTCATAAATGTTTTCAGTCAGACATTCACACTTGCCATACAGCGTTGAAATATCTAGCCAACATTTTGAATTGAATAACGTTGCTTGTGAACTTCAGAGTTAAAACAATTTGACACTGGCTAATGGCAAGTACAAACGCATACTAGTAGTTGTGGCTCCTGCTCCAGAAAAACTAGTCAGGAAAAAGCTCAATAGGAGCGAAAATCAGCTTTTACAAACGGCACATCTCAATAGGTGGTCCAGGTAAGTCATGACATAACTCAAGTGGGGGGGTTAAGTCATGACATAACTCAAGTGGGGGGGGGGGGGGGAGTGAGTCATGACATAACTCAAGTGGGGGGTTAAGTCATGACATAACTCAAGTGTGGGGGGGGGGGGGGTAAGTCATGACATAACTCAAGTGGGGGGGTTATGTGTATTTGCCATATGTAATAAATACATTGGAAATCTAATCTTACTCACGTGATTGCTAAGGGGGGTTAAAACTGTATCTTGCCCATGGTGCTGATTGGCTAAGAGGCATTGATGGGTCTTGTCCATGGTCCTGATTGGATAAGAGGAGTTGACTGGGTCTTGTCCATGGACCTGATTGACTAAAATGAGTTGATTGGTTCTTGTCCATGGTCGTGAAAAGGTACAGTATTTATTACAAATGGCAAATGAACTGGAACTATAATATCCTTGTCGTTATGGTCTTGTAAGACTAGGTACATCTGAGAGTTTGAATAACAGGTGATCTGACCGAGGCCATTGTGACCTGTTTAACCTTCAGATGACCTTTCAATTACCTTTTAATGACCTTCTGCCCAGGTGATTAGGGTCCAGTTGTGTCTCGCACTGATTGGTCGAAACGAAGGCCAATTGGGTCGACCTTTTCATTGGAAAGGTCCACTCCACACCCTCCTAACTCCATCATCCCTTCTTCCTCCGGCTCTTTTCTCCCTCTTCCCACATCCTGCTCTCTCTCCTTCTCCTCCATCTCTCCTTCCCTCCTCACCCCTCACCATTCTTCATCCTGCTTTCCCCTTTTCTCTCTCTCTCCCTTCTCTTCCTCTCTTGCTTCATCTTGCTCTTATCATACAGTACATCATTGCTAACATATATATTCCTCCCACTGATACTAACTCTAAATGGAGGACAGAATTTTGCTCTTTCTCTTCCTAAATATCAATTTTTTTCCCCCTCCAAATCTCTTTATTTTCCTCCATGTCTCTTGCTTCTTCTCTAGTAAATCTCTCTTTATCTCTCCATCTCTTTATCTCTCCATATCTTTGTCTCTTCATATTTGTATCTCTTTATCCCTCCATCTCTTTCTTTACATCTCTTTATCTCCCCTTATCTGTCGATCTTTCTCTCCATCTCTTTATCTCTCCATCTCTATATCTTTATCTCTTCATATTTGTATCTCTTTATCTCTGTATCTTTCCATATCTTTATCTGTCCATTTATTTCTGCCCATCTCTTTCTCTCCACCTATTTATCTCTCAATGTCTATCTTTTAATCTCTTTATCTGTCCATCTCTTTATCTCTCCATATTTGTATCTCTATATCTCTTTATCTCTCCATATCTTTATCTCTTCAGATTTGTATCTTTCTCTCTTTCTTTCCATCTCTTCATCTCTCCATCTCTTTCTCTAAATCTCTCAATCTTTCCATATATTTCTCTGTCCATCTCTTTTTGTCCATCTCTTTCTCTCCACCTCTTTATCTTTCAATGTCTTTCTCTTAATCTTTCCATATCTTGTTCTCTCCATCTCTTTCTCTATGTCTTTATCTCTCCATCTCTTTGTCTCTCCTTACCTGTCCATCTCTTTCTGTCTACTCCCTTCTCTTTATCTTTCCATAACTCTTTCTGTCCATCTCTTTCTCTCCTTCTATTTACCTCTATCTTTCCATAACTCTTTCTGTTCATCTCGTTCTGTCCATCTCCATCTCTTGATCTCTCCATCTCTTTATCTTTTATCTGTCCATCTCTATCTCTCAATCTCTTTATCTTTCCATTTCTTTATCTGTCCATCTCCTTATCTCTCCATCTCTTTATCTATCCATCTCTTTTTGTTCATCACTTTCTCTCTCCATCTCTATCTTTCCATATCTTTATCTGGCATCTCTTTTTCTCTCCATCTCTTTATCTTTTTATCTCTCAATCTCTTTATCTTTCCATCTCTTTCTCTCCATCTCTTATTCTCTTTGTCTCTCCTTACCTGTCCATCTCTTTCTGTCTACTCCCTTCTCTTTATCTTTCCATAACTCTTTCTGTCCATCTATTTCTCTCCTTCTATTTACCTATTTATCTTTCCATATCGTTATCTGTCCATCTCGTTCTGTCCATCTCCATCTCTTGATCTCTCCATCTCTTTCTTTTATCTATCCATCTCTTTTTGTTCATCACTTTCTCTCTCCATCTCTATCTTTCCATATCTGTCATCTCTTTTTCTCTCCATCTCTTTATCTTTCCATCTCTTTATCTCTCCATCTCTTATTCTCTTTGTCTCTCCTTATCTGGCCATATTTTTAAGTCCATCACTTTATATCTCCATCTCTTTATCTTTACATATCTTTTTCTGTCCATCTCTTTTTCTCTCCAACTCCTTATCTCTCCCTATCTGTCCATCGCTCTCTACATATCTTTCTCTCCATCTCTATTTCTCAATATCTTTAATCTCTCAATGTCTTTATCTCAATCTCCCTTTATCACTCTCCATCTTGTTGAGAGAGAGAGAGAGAGAGAGAGAGACACTATGTTATCTGTCCTCCCCAGCGCCTAAGGCACATATGTCAGAGTCAAGGCCCGCGGGCCACATCCGGCCCGCAAGAAGGTTTTTTACGGCCCCTGGGATGATCTTGATTTATTATTAGAACCGGCCCGCAGCAAGCCGGCAGCCCGCAGATCTTTTACACGCACCAATACTACATTTCCCACAATGCAAAGGTGACGCACCGAGCAGTAGGCTGCTTCATTTCAATATTTATTGGCACAGCAGTCGTCAGCATCACAGTAAAATTAACTTTCAGATACCCATCAAAAATGGCAAAACGGAAGGTGGATACTGAGAACCGGGGGTTTCAAACAAGGTGGGAGTCGGAGTATATGTTCACGAAGGTAGCTGGAAAACCTGTGTGTCTTCTGTGTGGAGAAAGTGTGGCGGTACTGAAAGAGTATAATCTGAGACGACATTATGAAACGAAACACGCGGACACACACGCGGACGCAACTGTCAAGGCCAGTTTTATTTTGGCAGAAGAGATCGCTAAATCAGCCCGGCCATTTACGGAGGGGGATTTCATCAAAAACTGCATGATTAAAGTTTGTGACGAAGTTTGCCCAGAAAAAAGGCAACTCTTTTTAAATGTGAGTCTGAGCAGAAACACCATTGCCGAGAGAGTAGACCAGTTGTCCATCAATCTAAAAGAGCAGCTTGTGAAAAAGGGAAAAGATTTTATTGCATATTCCTTGGCTGTGGATGAGAGCACCGACATTTCTGACATTGCCCAGTTGTCAATTTTCATCCGCGGAGTGGACTCCAACCTAAGCGTGACAGAGGAGTTTTTGGCTTTACGTCCTATGCATGGCACAACTACGGGGCATGATTTGTATGAAGAGGTGTCAAGATGTGTAAATGAGATGGAGCTGCCTTGGGAAAAACTCGTGGGTTTGACAACCGACGGAGCACCTGCGATGTGTGGACACAGGAGCGGACTGGTGGCGAAGATACGGGAAAAGATGCAAGAGGAAAACGCGACAGGTGAGCTGACAGCTTATCATTGTATCATACACCAGGAAGCGTTGTGCGGTAAAGCCTTGAAAATGGAGCATGTAATGAGCATCATCACGCGCACAGTTAACTTTATCAGAGCCAAAGGTTTGAATCACCGCCAGTTCAAGGCATTTCTGACGGAGTTAGAAACGGAGCATGGTGATTTGCCTTATCACACAGAGGTGCGATGGCTAAGCCAGGGAAAGGTGCTTCAAAGATGTTTCGAGCTTCGTGAGGAGATTTGTCTGTTCTTGGACAGCAAAGGGAAAGACACAACACAACTCCGAGACGAAATGTTTCTGTGTGAAATGGCTTTTCTGTGTGACATTACGAGTCATCTGAATGCAATAAACTTGCAGCTGCAGGGTCGGGATCGTGTCATCTCTGATATGTACAGTACAGTGAAGGCATTTAAAACCAAACTGACTCTGTGGGAGACGCAGATGCGGAAAGAAAATTTGAGCCACTTTCCCAGCTGCCAGACCATGAAAGAGAAGCTCTCTACCAGTGCGTTCCCGAGCACACAGTTGGCTGATAAAATAGGTATGCTTGCCGCTGACTTTCGACGCCGATTTGCTGACTTTGAAGCACAAAAAAGCAGGTTGGAACTGCTCGGTAACCCATTTGCTGTTGACGTGGAAAGCTCACCACCAAACCTCCAAATGGAGTTGATTGACCTCCAATGCAATGATGCACTGAGGGCAAAATATGCGGCAGTGGGTGCTGCGGAGTTCGCCCGTTTCCTCCCCGGCACAATGCCCCAGCTGCGCATCCAGGCTGCTCAAACGTTGTCTATGTTTGGCAGCACATACCTGTGTGAACAACTGTTTTCTTTGATGAACCTGAACAAAACATCACACAGAAGTCGACTTACTGCTGAACACCTCCACTCAATTCTGAGGATTTCTTCAGCTCAGAGCCTTACCCCGAACATTGATGAACTTGTGGAAAAGATGGGACACCACCAAGTATCACCCTCAACCTCAAACAAGTGAACATTACTGTGCAATCACATATTTAGAGTTTTTACTCAGTTCAAGTTTAAAAGTTAAAATTTAATATTTGTTTTCACTGCATGTTACTTCTCCTTAAACAAAGTGTTGTTTTTGATTAATAGATTTTTGCACTTTATTGTTTTGTATTTCAATCCAATTATATTTTAAAAATATTTCAGTTGAGTGGATGAAAGAAAATTGCTATTATTGTTTTTTCTTTGAAGTAAATTTAGCCCACTTTTGCTAAAATAGAAAATATAGTCTACTGATGGTGCCTTGAATACCGGTTTCTTTCATTTAATGTTCATGTTATGGGGATATTTATATAAAGGAAATTTGTCTTTTGTGTCTGTTGAAAATTAAAGATTACTGACAGAGCCATAAGAAAATATTGCTTTATTTATCTGATCATATTGTAATATATTTGTTAGGTTTTCAGTAGGTTCAATTAGGTTCACTAGACTATATGCGTCATTTAAAAATTTTTCAATGAACATTCGAACAGTCCGGCCCTCGTCTTGTAGCTGATTTTTTTATTTGGCCCTCCGTCCATTTGACTTTGACACCCCTGGCCTAAGGGAAAGGTGTGGCCACTGCTCCCAGATACACATTCTGGTACTGATGGTTTGGAAGCAGAGTTAGGACTATTCCACAGAGAGATAGCTATCAGGTAAGGATACGAAATACAGAGATAGATATTGGACAGATATATGAGACCTGAAAATGATTTAGGAAATACAATGGGTATCAGTAAAGATGGGACAGATATAGATCTTAAAATGATATAGAAAAGGATTTAGATAATTTTTAGATCTGATTGCTGCTTGGGGGATATGGAATCTATAAAGAGTTTGGTGATCACAGACATGTCACATACATCATCTGCTTCTGTTTGTTATTTAAGCAATAAGGCCTGAGGAGGTGTGGTATATGGCCAATATACCATGGCTAAGGGCTGTTCTTGAGCACGATGCAATGTGGAGTGTTACGACACAGCCCTTAGCCGTGGCATGTTGGCCGTATATCACAAACCCCAGAGGTACCTTATTGCTATTATAAACTGGCTACCAACATAATTGCGTTGTGCTCTCAGCCATGGTATATTGGTCATATACCGCAACCCCTCGGGCCTTATTGCTTAACTATACAACACCACATACTGCAGGTTCCACTCATTGGTGGTGTTTGTTATCTCTTCGTGTGAATTAGATAGGGCAGATTTTTTAAACTGACTGACTCTTGCCTTTTGGACCATGACATTTGATAGAGAGAGGACATAGAGAGAGTGGTGGGTCAGGGGGTGATGGAACGTTCCTATCACTATTTGTTGTGAGACAGAGTGACAGAAGGGATAGAGGGAGACAAGGTTGAGGTCAAAGCCATTTTAACGGCGCCAATTCAGAAAGGCAATTGAAATTCAATTCACTAATTGAAATACGCTTGTAGAAATCAATGGACTATTATTCATTCATTCATTGAATCTTAATTAATTTCTTAGATTGACTGAATTGAGATAGCAGTGACCCCCAAACCCTGGTTGGAGAGACAGAGGAATTGAGAGGTGGAGATAGTGACTTCAGAGAGAGGGATGACAGAGGAATGGAGGAGTGGAGATGGTGACTTCAGAGAGTGGGATGACAGAGGAATGGAGGGGTGGAGATAGTGACTTCAGATAGAGGGATGACAGAGGAATGGAGGGGTGGAGATTGTGACTTCAGAGAGTGGGATGACAGAGGAATGGCGGGGTGGAGATAGTGATCTCAGAAAGGGATGATAGGAATGGAGATGGTGACTTCAGAGAGAGGGATGACAGAGGAATGGAGGAGTGGAGATGGTGACTTCAGAGAGTGGGATGACAGAGGAATGGAGGGGTGGAGATAGTGACTTCAGAGAGAGGGATAACAGAGGAAGAGAGAGGGCGAACTGAGGGGTGTGGACAGATAGATGACAGAAAGAGAGTCACGGGATGGAGAGAAAAATGACAAGAATGAGAGCAAAGGAATTCCTAATTAACTCACAGTATAACAGATGTATAAAAACTTAACTTAGAAATTAAGAAAATTCACAATCTGAGGGATTTTTTGTATCCTGCATATCCTTGTGTTGACACATACACTCACTCCATTCATGCACCTCCCTCTCCCTCTCTCCCTCCCCCTCTCCTCTATCCTGTTCTCCCTAACCCATTCTCTCTCCTCCATTTCACCCTCTCCTCTATCCCTCTCTCCCTCTCTCTGTAGATGTATTGTAGTGTTTGATCACGTGACACATGATTCTCCCTTTCCTCTTCTTTCAATGGTAAAATTTTTGTATGTATTACAGTATATCTTGTAAAATGTCACATTTAGATGCAATTACATTACAGAGAAGTTGACGAGAGGGCCTATCTGATAGGAATATCTAAAACAGGAGAGAATAGTATTTTTTCTGGTTTTCAGGGCTCTCTCTCCATGGTCATTTTTTTTTTCTGCCAGTATTTACAAAAAAAATCAGAATGGATTGTATGATTGCGGCATCCCTATGATGTTCGAAAGCCATTTTCATGAGTGGATAACACTTATAAATGATCTGTTGCTTTTTAGAGGGTTCAAACTTTTTCAAAATGTTCCTTCAACCTTTTATTTATTTGATTTATTTCACCTTTATTTAACCAGGTTGGCTAGTTGAGAACAAGTTCTCATTTACAACTGCGACCTGGCCAAAATAAAGCATAGCAGTGTGAACAGACAGCAACACAGAGTTAGTTACACATGGAGTAAACAACCTCTTCTGTTAATTGTACGCAGTTTTACAATGTTTTCTCATTTATTCTTGACTTTATAATAATTTCAAACTATGAGTCGTAGGTAACAGAGGCCTGTTGGATGTACCAAAAAATAGATATCATTTAATTGTCATGCTTTATCTGTTCATTAACTTTTTGTCAGAAATTACTAGACACATTCCATGTTCATGGCAACCAACTGTGGATATGTTATAATTTTTTTTAAACACTGAAGATAATCTTTAAAAACCTGACCCGTAACCCTGTTTTACAAAATGACCTCAAACTATATCTTAACAGTATCATTGTAGTCTGATATTGATGTATATGCTAGAACATGCTATTGCAAAGTATGTAAAGTATCAATGACAAATATTTGTTTGTTTTGTTTTAAGATAGTCATACATTTACATCCCAATAGGGCCTCTTTGAAACATTCTGACACATTGTCACTTAGCAACTACAAACTTCTATCTATAACCGCATTTTTACTGTGGAAATGTAAAATGATTGATACGGCAATTGGCCCTTTAAAATGTTCAAATCAAATCAAATCAAATTTTATTTGTTCCATTCATCCGTATTGAATGACCACTGACCTCTGTGTAAAATATGAAGACTTACTGGTAGAGACATGTGCTTTGGATATGTCAACTGGGAACTAGTCCTGAAATGGTGTTTAAAGAAGCTTAACGGTATCTTTCTAAGCTCAAGATGTGTTCAAAAATCTACTAATTACTCATCGTCTCATAGGGGATTTATTGCAGGAAATCGGACAGTTTAAAGGACTGTATTTCTGGAGTGCATTAGTCCACAGCCAAATCCTTTTGCATGCACACTGTACCTAGAGTGATAACACCTTGCAAAGGAGAAGAGTGGAGGTCAAAGCCTTGGGCTGTAGTACTTTGAAGTGGTGTGGTGATTTGGACCAGTAATTAGTAGATATTTGAACATATCTTGATCTTTGAAAGAGATAGTTAAGCTACTTTGAACACAATTTCAGGACGAGTCCCTGGTTGACATATCCAAACCACATGTCTCTACAACTAATTCTTTTTTTGTATATATATACACAGAGGTCAGGGGTCATACCATATGGATGAATGGAACATTTTGAGGGACCATTTGTCAAATCAATAACAATGTTGACTTAAATTACGTTTTTCTAGCATTAATGGTTCACATGGGATTTGCAAATAGACATGAATAAATCACGTTACAAGGAAGCACTTTTGGTGAAAATGTTACAAGGAGGCCCTATAGAGTTATACGGCCCATAGATCTCAAGAGAACGCAAAATGCAAGGAGGCCCTATAGAGTTATATGGCCCATAGATCTCAAGAGAACGCAAAATGCAAGGAGGCCCTATAATTCTTCAAGTATCAAGACACCTTATCAAGTAGCAGAAAGGCCCTACCATGGTAGCAGAGAGGCCCTATCATGGTAGCAGAGAGGCCCTATCATGGTAGCAGAGAGTCCCTATCATGGTAGCAGAGAGGTCCTATCATGGTAGCAGAGAGGCCTTATCAAGTAGCAGAAAGGCCCTATCATGGTAGCAGAGGCCCTCTCTCTCTCTCTCCTCTAACCCAATCTGATAGCAGTTAATGAGAATGATTAGAGCTTGCTAATTCCTTTAGCTAAATCGCTGCTCTTCCCCCGTTCATTTCACTCCTTCGCTCTCACCTCAACTCACCAGCCACGGCTTTGTACGAGGCATCAAGGCTGGGCCGTGAATGACCATGTGTCCACCTGCCTATCCATCCTCAAGAGCTGATATTTGGTTTGAAACTCTCAGTGTGTCTGTGTGTCTCTGGTGTGGTGTGTGGTGTGTGGTGTGTGTGTGTGTGTGTGTGTGTGGTGTGTGTCTGTGTGTGTGTACACTAGTGTGATGGCCACATACGTCCGCAACACAAATATCATCAATAATCAGCCAGGACCACCCCGTGATAGAAGCCAGTATTCGACATCCATGTCTGAGGACATCAGGAGATGCCGTGAAAACCGAGCACTAAGGGTAACAGTGAGCTCTGTAGATGTCGGTTTGATGAGATGACATGAAAACTGAGCACTAAGGGTAACATTTCGGTTTGATGAGATGCCGTGAAAACCGAGCACTAAGGGTAACATTTCGGTTTGATGAGATGACATGAAAACCGAGCACTAAGGGTAACAGTGAGCTCTGTAGATGTCGGTTTTGCTAGGGTGTTGTGGATCGACGGGGATGGCAGATTGGTGTAAGCATGTCTCTGATTCCAAAGGTTGTAAGTTTGAATCCAGCTGTAAAACAAATAGTTTTTTAAGCCTATCCCAAACCTTACCAGTTCAGAGTTAAACGTCAACGTTCAACGTGCTTAAGGTTACGTGTGCAACAACCTGAAAATGGGATGTTTGAGAAACAGATGAACGTATAATTCTGACGTGAGACTGGGAGAGTTGGTTGTAGTTGTCAATAACATGCCTGTGTCTTAATGCAAAGCATCATTATAAGGGATACTAATAAACCAAAGTAATAAATATTGTAATGTTTGTGTGTGTGTGTGTGTGAGAGATGAGGGCAAATTCTGATTGAACAACGAGGAAAGGAGAGTTGCTCCATGCAAACATTTTCTCTTTCCCCTCCCTCTCTTCCACCTTATTTCCCACTCTCCTCTCCTTCATGTGGCTCTACTGATAAAAGGTAATTAGGGCCATCATCAGCAATACACACACACACACACACACACACACACACACACACACACACAGGTCAGGACTTAGGCACTGTGTATGAGTGATGCATACTGGTTTGATTTACAGGGATTTGTGTTCGGTATTGGCCTAAATATTTTCAGCATTACCTCTGTTTTTCTTTTCCATTCCTTCTCTGCATCGACACCTCTCCCTCTCCCTCTCTGCATCGACACCTCTCCCTCTCTGCATCGACACCTCTCTGCATCGACACTTCTCCCTCTCTGCATCGACACCTCTCTGCATCGACACCTCCCTCTCTCTGCATCGACACCTCTCTGCATCAACACCTCTCTGCATTGACACCTCTCCCTCTCTGCATCGACACCTCTCCCTCTCCCTCTCTGCATCGCCACCTCTCCCTCTCGGTCTCCGCATCGCCACCTCTCCCTCTCCCTCTCTGCATCGACACCTCTCCCTCTCTGCATCGACACCTCTCTGCATCGACACTTCTCCCTCTCTGCATCGACACCTCTCTGCATCGACACCTCCCTCTCTCTGCATCGACACCTCTCTGCATCAACACCTCTCTGCATTGACACCTCTCCCTCTCTGCATCGACACCTCTCCCTCTCCCTCTCTGCATCGCCACCTCTCCCTCTCGGTCTCCGCATCGCCACCTCTCCCTCTCGGTCTCCTTTCCCTCTCCGCATCGCCACCTCTCCCTCTCCGCATCGCCACCTCTCCGCATCGCCACCTCTCCGCATCGCCACCTCTCCGCATCGCCACCTCTCCGCATCGCCACCTCTCCCTCTCGGTCTCCTTTCCCTCTCCGCATCGCCACCTCTCCCTCTCCGCATCGCCACCTCTCCGCATCGCCACCTCTCCGCATCGCCACCTCTCCCTCTCGGTCTCCTTTCCCTCTCCGCATCGCCACCTCTCCGCATCGCCACCTCTCCGCATCGCCACCTCTCCGCATCGCCACCTCTCCCTCTCGGTCTCCTTTCCCTCTCCGCATCGCCACCTCTCCCTCTCCGCATCGCCACCTCTCTGCATCGACACCTCTCCCTCTCCGCATCGACACCTCTCCGCATCGCCCCCTCTCCGCATCGCCACCTCTCCCTCTCCGCATCGCCACCTCTCCCTCTCCGCATCGCCACCTCTCCCTCTCCGCATCGTCACCTCTCCCTCTCCGCATCGACACCGCTCCCTCTCCGCATCGACACCTCTCCGCATCGACACCTCTCCGCATCGACACCTCTCCGCATCGACACCTCTCCGCATCGACACCTCTCCGCATCGCCACCTCTCCGCATCGCCACCTCTCCCTCTCCGCATCGCCACCTCTCCCTCTCCGCATCGCCGCCTCTCCCTCTCCGCATCGCCGCCTCTCCCTCTCCGCATCGACGCCTCTCCCTCTCCGCATCGCCGCCTCTCCGCATCGCCACCTCTCCGCATCGCCACCTCTCCGCATCGCCACCTCTCCGCATCGCCACCTCTCCGCATCGCCACCTCTCCCTCTCGGTCTCCTTTCCCTCTCCGCATCGCCACCTCTCCGCATCGCCACCTCTCCGCATCGCCACCTCTCCGCATCGCCACCTCTCCCTCTCGGTCTCCTTTCCCTCTCCGCATCGCCACCTCTCCCTCTCCGCATCGCCACCTCTCCGCATCGACACCTCTCCGCATCGACACCTCTCCGCATCGACACCTCTCCCTCTCCGCATCGCCACCGCTCCCTCTCCGCATCGCCACCGCTCCCTCTCCGCATCGCCACCGCTCCCTCTCCGCATCGCCACCGCTCCCTCTCTGCATCGCCACCTCTCCGCATCGTCACCTCTCCCTCTCCGCATCGTCACCTCTCCCTCTCCGCATCGACACCTCTCCCTCTCCGCATCGACACCTCTCCGCATCGTCACCTCTCCGCATTGACACCTCTCCGCATCGTCACCTATCCGCATCGTCACCTCTCCGCATCGACACCTCTCCGCATCGACACCTCTCCGCATCGACACCTCTCCCTCTCCGCATCGACACCTCTCCGCATCGACACCTCTCCGCATCGCCACCTCTCCGCATCGCCACCTCTCCCTCTCCGCATCGCCACCTCTCCCTCTCCGCATCGCCACCTCTCCCTCTCCGCATCGCCACCTCTCCCTCTCCGCATCGCCACCTCTCCCTCTCCGCATCGACACCTCTCCCTCTCCGCATCGCCACCTCTCCCTCTCCGCATCGCCACCTCTCCCGCTCCGCATCGACACCTCTCCGCATCGACACCTCTCCGCATCGACACCTCTCCGCATCGACACCTCTCCCTCTCCGCATCGCCACCTCTCCCTCTCCGCATCGCCACCTCTCCCTCTCCGCATCGCCACCTCTCCCTCTCCGCATCGCCACCTCTCCGCATCGCCACCTCTCCGCATCGCCACCTCTCCGCATCGCCACCTCTCCGCATCGCCACCGCTCCCTCTCCGCATCGCCACCGCTCCCTCTCCGCATCGCCACCGCTCCCTCTCCGCATCGCCACCGCTCCCTCTCCGCATCGCCACCGCTCCCTCTCCGCATCGCCACCGCTCCCTCTCCGCATCGCCACCTCTCCCTCTCTGCATCGCCACCTCTCCGCATCGCCACCTCTCCGCATCGCCACCTCTCCCTCTCGGTCTCCTTTCCCTCTCCGCATCGCCACCTCTCCGCATCGCCACCTCTCCCTCTCGGTCTCCTTTCCCTCTCCGCATCGCCACCTCTCCGCATCGCCACCTCTCCCTCTCCGCATCGCCACCTCTCCGCATCGACACCTCTCCGCATCGACACCTATCCGCATCGACACCTCTCCCTCTCCGCATCGCCACCGCTCCCTCTCCGCATCGCCACCGCTCCCTCTCCGCATCGCCACCGCTCCCTCTCTGCATCGCCACCTCTCCGCATCGTCACCTCTCCCTCTCCGCATCGTCACCTCTCCCTCTCCGCATCGACACCTCTCCCTCTCCGCATCGACACCTCTCCGCATCGTCACCTCTCCGCATTGACACCTCTCCGCATCGTCACCTCTCCGCATCGACACCTATCCGCATCGTCACCTCTCCGCATCGACACCTCTCCGCATCGACACCTCTCCGCATCGTCACCTCTCCGCATCGACACCTCTCCCTCTCCGCATCGACACCTCTCCGCATCGACACCTCTCCGCATCGACACCTCTCCGCATCGACACCTCTCCCTCTCCGCATCGCCACCTCTCCCTCTCCGCATCGCCACCTCTCCCTCTCCGCATCGCCACCTCTCCCTCTCCGCATCGCCACCTCTCCCTCTCCGCATCGCCACCTCTCCCGCTCCGCATCGACACCTCTCCGTATCGACACCTCTCCGCATCGACACCTCTCCGCATCGACACCTCTCCGCATCGCCACCTCTCCGCATCGCCACCTCTCCCTCTCCGCATCGCCACCTCTCCCTCTCCGCATCGCCACCTCTCCCTCTCCGCATCGCCACCTCTCCGCATCGCCACCTCTCCGCATCGCCACCTCTCCGCATCGCCACCTCTCCCTCTCCGCATCGCCACCTCTCCCTCTCCGCATCGCCACCGCTCCCTCTCCGCATCGCCACCGCTCCCTCTCCGCATCGCCACCGCTCCCTCTCCGCATCGCCACCGCTCCCTCTCCGCATCGCCACCGCTCCCTCTCCGCATCGCCACCTCTCCGCATCGTCACCTCTCCCTCTCCGCATCAACACCTCTCCGCATCGCCATCTCTCCCTCTCCGCATCGCCACCTCTCCCTCTCCGCATCGACACCTCTCCCTCTCCGCATCGACACCCCTCCCTCTCCGCATCGACACCCCTCCCTCTCCGCATCGACACCCCTCCCTCTCCGCATCGACACCCCTCCCTCTCCGCATCGCCACCTCTCCCTCTCCGCATCGCCACCTCTCCCTCTCCGCATCGCCACCTCTCCCTCTGTCTCCCCTCCCTCTCCGTCTCGCCACCTCTCCCTCTCCGTCTCGCCACCTCTCAGCATCGCCATCTCTCCCTCTCCGCATCGCCACCTCTCCCTCTCCGCATCGCCACCGCTCCCTCTCCGCATCGCCAACGCTCCCTCTCCGCATCGCCACCGCTCCCTCTCCGCATCGCCACCGCTCCCTCTCCGCATCGCCACCGCTCCCTTTCCGCATCGCCACCTCTCCGCATCGTCACCTCTCCCTCTCCGCATCGACACCTCTCCGCATCGACACCTCTCCGCATCGCCACCTCTCCGCATAGCCACATCTCCCTCTCCGCATCGACACCCCTCCCTCTCCGCATCGCCACCTCTCCCTCTCCGCATCGCCACCTCTCCCTCTCCGCATCGCCACCTCTCCCTCTCCGCATCGCCACCTCTCCCTCTCCGCATCGCCACCTCTCCGCATCGTCATCTCTCCCTCTCCGCATCGACACCTCTCCGCATCGACACCTCTCCGCATCGCCACCTCTCCGCATCGCCACCTCTCCCTCTCCGCATCGCCACCTCTCCGCATCGCCACCTCTCCCTCTGTCTCCCCTCCCTCTCCGTCTCGCCACCTCTCCCTCTCCGTCTCGCCACCTCTCAGCATCGCCACCTCTCCCTCTCCGCATCGCCACCGCTCCCTCTCCGCATCGCCACCGCTCCCTCTCCGCATCGCCACCGCTCCCTCTCCGCATCGCCACCGCTCCCTCTCCGCATCGCCACCGCTCCCTTTCCGCATCGCCACCTCTCCCTCTCCGCATCGCCACCTCTCCGCATCGTCACCTCTCCCTCTCCGCATCGACACCTCTCCGCATCGACACCTCTCCGCATCGCCACCTCTCCGCATCGCCACCTCTCCCTCTCCGCATCAACACCCCTCCCTCTCCGCATCGACACCCCTCCCTCTCCGCATCGCCACCTCTCCCTCTCCGCATCGCCACCTCTCCCTCTCCGCATCGCCACCTCTCCCTCTCCGCATCGCCACCTCTCCCTCTCCGCATCGCCACCTCTCCGCATCGTCACCTCTCCCTCTCCGCATCGACACCTCTCCGCATCGACACCTCTCCGCATCGCCACCTCTCCCTCTCCGCATCGACACCCCTCCCTCTCCGCATCGACACCCCTCCCTCTCCGCATCGCCACCTCTCCCTCTCCGCATCGCCACCTCTCCCTCTCCGCATCGCCACCTCTCCCTCTCCGCATCGCCACCTCTCCGCATCGTCACCTCTCCCTCTCCGCATCGACACCTCTCCGCATCGACACCTCTCCGCATCGCCACCTCTCCGCATCGCCACCTCTCCCTCTCCGCATCGACACCCCTCCCTCTCCTCATCGACACCCCTCCCTCTCCGCATCGACACCCCTCCCTCTCCGCATCGCCACCTCTCCCTCTCCGCATCGCCACCTCTCCCTCTCCGCATCGCCACCTCTCCCTCTCCGCATCGCCACCTCTCCCTCTGTCTCCCCTCCCTCTCCGCCTCGCCCCCTCTCTCCCTCTCCGTCTCGCCACCTCTCCGCATCGCCACCTCTCCCTCTCCGCATCGCCACCTCTCCCTCTCCGCATCGCCACCTCTCCGCATCGCCACCACTCCCTCTCCGCATCGCCACCTCTCCCTCTCCGCATCGCCACCGCTCCCTCTCCGCATCGCCACCTCTCCCTCTCCGCATCGCCACCTCTCCCTCTCTGCATCGCCACCTCTCCCTCTCCGCATCGACACCCCTCCCTCTCCGCATCGCCACCTCTCCGTCTCGCCACCTCTCCCTCTGTCTCGCCACCTCTCCCTCTGTCTCGCCACCTCTCCCTCTGTCTCGCCACCTCTCCCTCTGTCTCGCCACCTCTCCCTCTGTCTCGCCACCTCTCCCTCTCCGCATCGCCACCTCTCCCTCTCCGCATCGCCACCTCTCCCTCTCCGCATCGCCACCTCTCCGCATCGCCACCACTCCCTCTCCGCATCGCCACCTCTCCCTCTCCGCATCGCCACCTCTCCCTCTCCGCATCGCCACCGCTCCCTCTCCGCATCGCCACCGCTCCCTCTCCGCATCGCCACCTCTCCCTCTCCGCATCGCCACCTCTCCCTCTCCGCATCGACACCCCTCCCTCTCCGCATCGCCACCTCTCCGTCTCGCCACCTCTCCCTCTGTCTCGCCACCTCTCCCTCTGTCTCGCCACCTCTCCCTCTGTCTCGCCACCTCTCCCTCTGTCTCGCCACCTCTCCCTCTGTCTCGCCACCTCTCCCTCTGTCTCGCCACCTCTCCCTCTGTCTCGCCACCTCTCCCTCTCCGCATCGCCACCTCTCCCTCTCCGCATCGCCACCTCTCCCTCTCCGCATCGCCACCTCTCCCTCTCCGCATCGCCACCTCTCCCTCTCCGCATCGCCACCTCTCCCTCTCCGCATCGCCACCTCTCCCTCTCCGCATCGCCACCTCTCCCTCTCCGCATCGACACCCCTCCCTCTCCGCATCGCCACCTCTCCGTCTCGCCACCTCTCCCTCTGTCTCGCCACCTCTCCCTCTGTCTCGCCACCTCTCCCTCTGTCTCGCCACCTCTCCCTCTGTCTCGCCACCTCGCCCTCTCCGCATCGCCACCTCTCCCTCTCCGCATCGCCACCTCTCCCTCTCCGCATCGCCACCTCTCCCTCTCCGCATCGCCACCTCTCCGCATCGCCACCACTCCCTCTCCGCATCGCCACCTCTCCCTCTCCGCATCGCCACCTCTCCCTCTCCGCATCGCCACCGCTCCCTCTCCGCATCGCCACCGCTCCCTCTCCGCATCGCCACCTCTCCCTCTCCGCATCGCCACCTCTCCCTCTCCGCATCGACACCCCTCCCTCTCCGCATCGCCACCTCTCCCTCTGTCTCGCCACCTCTCCCTCTGTCTCGCCACCTCTCCCTCTGTCTCGCCACCTCTCCCTCTGTCTCGCCACCTCTCCCTCTGTCTCGCCACCTCTCCCTCTGTCTCGCCACCTCTCCCTCTCCGCATCGCCACCTCTCCCTCTCCGCATCGCCACCTCTCCCTCTCCGCATCGCCACCTCTCCCTCTCCGCATCGCCACCTCTCCCTCTCCGCATCGCCACCTCTCCCTCTCCGCATCGCCACCTCTCCGCATCGTCACCTCTCCCTCTCCGCATCGACACCTCTCCGCATCGACACCTCTCCGCATTGCCACCTCTCCGCATCGCCACCTCTCCGCATCGCCACCTCTCCCTCTCCGCATCGCCACCTCTCCCTCTCCGCATCGCCACCTCTCCCTCTGTCTCCCCTCCCTCTCCGTCTCGCCACCTCTCAGCATCGCCACCTCTCCCTCTCCGCATCGCCACCTCTCCCTCTCCGCATCGCCACCGCTCCCTCTCCGCATCGCCACCGCTCCCTCTCCGCATCGCCACCGCTCCCTCTCCGCATCGCCACCGCTCCCTCTCCGCATCGCCACCGCTCCCTCTCCGCATCGCCACCGCTCCCTTTCCCCATCGCCACCTCTCCCTCTCCGCATCGCCACCTCTCCGCATCGTCACCTCTCCCTCTCCGCATCGACACCTCTCCGCATCGCCACCTCTCCGCATCGCCACCTCTCCCTCTCCGCATCGACACCCCTCCCTCTCCGCATCGACACCCCTCCCTCTCCGCATCGACACCCCTCCCTCTCCGCATCGCCACCTCTCCCTCTCCGCATCGCCACCTCTCCCTCTCCGCATCGCCACCTCTCCCTCCCCGCATCGCCACCTCTCCCTCTCCGCATCGCCACCTCTCCGCATCGTCACCTCTCCCTCTCCGCATCGACACCTCTCCGCATCGACACCTCTCCGCATCGCCACCTCTCCCTCTCCGCATCGACACCTCTCCCTCTCCGCATCGACACCCCTCCCTCTCCGCATCGCCACCTCTCCCTCTCCGCATCGCCACCTCTCCCTCTCCGCATCGCCACCTCTCCCTCTGTCTCCCCTCCCTCTCCGCCTCGCCACCTCTCCCTCTCCGCCTCGCCACCTCTCCGCATCGCCACCTCTCCCTCTCCGCATCGCCACCACTCCCTCTCCGCATCGCCACCTCTCCCTCTCCGCATCGCCACCGCTCCCTCTCCGCATCGCCACCTCTCCCTCTCCGCATCGCCACCTCTCCCTCTCCGCATCGCCACCTCTCCCTCTCCGCATCGACACCCCTCCCTCTCCGCATCGCCACCTCTCCCTCTGTCTCGCCACCTCTCCCTCTGTCTCGCCACCTCTCCCTCTGTCTCGCCACCTCTCCCTCTGTCTCGCCACCTCTCCCTCTGTCTCGCCACCTCTCCCTCTGTCTCGCCACCTCTCCCTCTGTCTCGCCACCTCTCCCTCTGTCTCGCCACCTCTCCCTCTGTCTCGCCACCTCTCCCTCTGTCTCGCCACCTCTCCCTCTGTCTCCCCTCCCTCTCCGTCTCGCTATTGAACCAGGTTTAAGAATGGGGAAAATGGTGGGAGGTATAGAACCAATCATTGTGGGTGGTCGATGAACCAGTTGCGGACCAGAGCAGCCCGGTGGAAACTCACATTGTCCCAGATGACAACATACCTGGGCTGCTCTGGTCCACCCCTCTGCTCAGCTGGAAGGAGGAAGCCATGTAGTGTCCAGGAATGTGAAGAGAAAGGCGGTGTTGTAGGGACCAAGGTTGGCATGGTGAAGGAGGACGCCTCGCTGGCTAACGGCTGCGCACATGGTGATATTCCCTCCACGCTGTCCAGGGACATTCGCAATGGCACTGTGGCCAATAAGGTTCTGTCCTCGTCCCCTTCTTTTGGCAAGATTGAAGCCAGCCTCATCAATGTAAATATAAACGTGCTGAATTTCAGCGGCATCCAGCTCCAAGACACTCTGAAACAGACAAGACAATATGTGACATAGACCCAGAGCAGTCAATATGGTGAGGCACAATACACTGGATTACAGTACTGTGATGTGTCTATACAGTGCTGATATGATAGTAGATTCACAGTATAGTACTTACTTGCACATATTCATAGTGCTGTTCTTTAACCCTCTCTGAGTTCAAATGGCACCCTGTACACCTGTTTCATCTGGCTTCGGTTGCGCTGTAACACACGGCCCAATGTAGACAAGCTCACCTGGTGACTGTTATTGAATATTGTGTTGTCTGCAATTATGTGGTTCAGGATTTCTCCTAGTCTAATGGTATAGTTTGCCACCATCATGTTCACCATTAGCCGGTCTCCTGTTCTGGTGCGAACGGTGTCTTCCACCACGGCCTGGCCGTCTCTCAGTTCTGCAGAAGATCCACAATTAGGATATGATTGATTACTGTAAGCTAAAATAATCTATTTTCTTTCCATGTGAAATGACATTACTGTAACATTGGCCAACCATCACTGAGTAACAAAGGCCTACTGATATGTCAGACTGCAGTATACTACAGTATACATACATAAAGAGCATAGTGTAGATGGTAGGTAACTTACCGGTTCTCATTTCTGAATGTACAGATGATAGATGCAACCGTGTAGCGGCTCAGGTTGGGCTGAACTCTCTGCCCAGCCTCCCTCATACTCAATCCATGGTTGAGCACATGGTCAAACAATGTGGCCCTGATCTCATCTGAGACAACTGTCCTCGTCTCACTCCTTCACCTCTAGCTCTTGCTTCACCATTGACTTCCATTTTCCTCCAAAACAGGAGAGCTCATCTGTGGCCTTTTTATAGTGCTAAAACTCTGATTTCTAAGTGAACAATTCAGCAACTAGTGTTTACACCAGTGAGGAGTGGAGAGTTGGAATATGCAAGAAACACATTTTTTTTCCCTTTTTTTTAAAATACAAAACATACAAAGAAACAACAACATTATACAAACATCAACTACATCACACTTGCCCAGGCGCACGCGCACACACACACACACACACACACACACACACCAGCTCCACTTTCAGCCACATGGCCTGAATCTTGAACCATTTTGTTTCTCTCCGTAGCCCACACACTTTCAATATTAAATCATTAGATTTTTCCATTGTGTTAATGATGGCAGATTGATTGATTTCCATTATTTAGTATACATTTTTTCAAGATGAGCCCATTGGGTATCTCATTACAACCCCCCACATGCCATGTCTTGGAATATGCAGACAGACGGATTAAAAGTATGTTTACATTGTAATACTTCTGACAGACAACATTCTAGCTCCGCCCACAACTTCAGGATTTTATAGTGTTCCCAGAAAGCATGGATTATGGAGTCTTTATTAGTTGTATACTGCCGTTGTGCTATAGAATGTGTGAATTTAGTCTTGTCTCATTAATGCTATACATTAGCTGATACTGGAAGAAACACATTTCCAATACACACTTTTACAAATATAACAACGTCACCAAATTATATTAAAAGCCTGTAGTGGTCAGTCTTGCCACAGTAGAGCAGGACAATGTCTCCCCCTGCTGTCTGTCTGCTTGAATTGCACTCCTGAACTCTCTTCTAACATATATATATATAATTATAGGCAAGTCAGTTAAGAACAAATTCTTATTTTCAATGACGGCCTAGGAACGGTGTGTTAACTGCCTTGTTCAGGGGCAGAACGACAGATTTTTACTTTGTCAGCTTGGGGATTTGATCTTGCAACCTTTCAGTTACTAGTCCAACACGCTAACCACTAGGCTACCTGCCGCCCCAATAGGTCCACAGACGATGCAATCGCCATCACACTGCCCTATTCAACCTATATAGTCTACATTTCCATATAGTTGACATTTCCAGTAGCTAGCTCACAAAGGACATTTTCAATTAGTGTATTTCGAAAGTGAGTAATTTGCATGCACCGAGACGGTAGCGTTACAAGCTTACATCTGACTTGCTGTGGCTAATATTAGCATAGCTATCCTAAAAAAAAATCATGGAACTACAGTCTGCCACACTGATTCCAGACCTGCTCTTTTAGTTGTACATAGAGGATATGGGGAGGGACGGTAGGGTAAGTAACTGATCTTGACACAGGTCTTGGTTGTGGTGGTCAGCTAGTGAAGAGGTCCCTACATAATCACGTCACGTAGCCTAGTCGTCTCCCTACTGAATTTGAATCTTGGGAAAGACACAAAAATGGATAAGAAACTGCAATCGAGTTTGACATTTTTCAAGTCCAAAAATCCAGAGAAAGATGGTGAATCGAACCCAGAACGAGCCAGAGACTGTCAGTGACGGAGGAGAGGAGTGTGGGGCAAACTGTTCCTGATGGCAATGCCTTAGCTAGCAGCGCTGCTAATCCCACCAGTTCAACATCACCACCTCCACTAGCTAGTAGGTCTACTGGTGAGTCAGACTCAGCGGGAGGGAGTCGGGGAGCTGGGGGGGGGGGGGGGGGCAGTGCATCCACCAACAAAGTGCTCGGAGCAGGTGCAATTTGCAGCTCAAGAACAAGCAAACGTTTGGCTTGTCATGCAGAATTTAAAGTTGGGCTGTACAACATGTAAAAAGGTCGGGAGTTTGGGTCTAGAAACGACTGGAGGGATTAAACTAGCAAAAGAGTGGGTGGAATGTACATTAAATTAACATCCTATGATTGAGATGTAAAAAAACCAACAAAGAGCTCTCAGAAAAAAAACTGGTTTTTGAACATGCGTGAACCAAGGCGCATTTGGTGGCAACAAGCCTGGTAGACAAGGCTAAAGAAGACACCCAGGTTAACACTCAAAATGAAGAAAAACATAGATACTTTTTATTTTTTACACTACAGCCAGTCTTCAGAACAGCTTTAGAAGGAGGCTAATCACAGCCACATGCCCAGTCAGTCTTCAGAACAGCCTTAGGAGGCTAATCACAGCCACATGCCCAGCCAGTCTTCAGAACAGCCTTAGAAGGAGGCTAATCACAGCCACATGCCCAGCCAGTCTTCAGAACAGCCTTAGAAGGAGGCTAATCACAGCCACATGCCCAGTCAGTCTTCAGAACAGCTTTAGAAGGAGGCTAAACATCACAGCCACATGCCCAGCCAGTCTTCAGAACAGCCTTAGGAGGCTAATCACAGCCACATGCCCAGTCAGTCTTCAGAACAGCCTTAGAAGGAGGCTAATCACAGCCACATGCCCAGTCAGTCTTCAGAACAGCCTTAGAAGGAGGCTAATCACAGCCACATGCCCAGTCAGTCTTCAGAACAACCTTAGAAGGAGGCTAATCACAGCCACATGCCCAGCCAGTCTTCAGAACAGCCTTAGAAGGAGGCTAATCACAGCCACATGCCCAGTCATGGCTTTGAGCAAGAAGTTGACTCTCAGGAGTTAAATTGACTTTACATGGCGAGAGTCATTGGGGGAGGTTTATTTTAGGACATTTTTTTCTTTCTTTACCTTCACAGAACAAGTTTGTAATCTGAAAATGTGCTTCATATTATCACATAGGCAGGAGGTTTATATATTCTCATGTGTGTGTTCTGCTGTAGCCTACATTGATTTATTTTATTTCAAGTTATATCCCGAAACTGTGATATTTGCTCTACTGTTACATTGTCTTGAAAATGACATAAAATGTGGGTCTTGTAAACCCCACAGCTGAGTATGTGTGCATATGGCAGGTGTTCTGCAGTGTCGTCTAAAATTGCTGTTGTACATTGATGTCTAGAAAATGAAGCTATGAGAAATTCAGACTTGTGTAAAGCCCTGCAGCTATACTTAAGCATGTGGGCATACTGCAGTGATGTCTAAAATGTTTTGAATTAATCAGCACCTTGGAGAGTGCTGTCCGGTTCACCACCATAGATGGTAGGCTACTGGGCTGTTATGTTGTGATGGACACTTTTTTTCCCCTCAATGTGTTCCGATATCTCAGAGCTCAGACCCCGGATAGACCCCCCCCCCCCCCCCCCCTCCCCCTCTCCCGCCCATTGTGTGTTCCGGATGGATACACTTTCTGACTGTGGGCCTGATTGTTCATGCCGTGAAACTGCAGGAGCAAACCAGCTGGGTACAGGAATATACATCATTTTTTTTACATGGTATTCTGATTGCATAGAGAGTTTGATTTTTGAAATCAGCCTAAATTTAACTTCCTAGTTGCTTTGTTCCTTCTGAGTGCTAATCAGGCACATTTCTGGGGTACAGCTCTAGCCAGGGAAAGGTCACCAGAAATCAGGGATGTCTGGTCACCTTACCCGCCTACCCAAAACTCGTGATTTGTTGGGAGAGTTGACTGTCTGAAAAGGACCCTCTCCAAACTGGCCATGGAAATCAGACATGATTCCCAGATCTAGTGTCGTTGCCCTCGGTCTGGGATTTCACCGTCATTCTAAAGCCCTAGTTATTTTTTATGAAGATTGATTTATTTCATCTGATTAGTGATTCATTTACATCTGCCCCTCATTTTAAGGTCAACGCTTACATGAACTGAACTCTTCTTAATGGTGAAACTATTCCTTTTTTACATAATTTTTTTCAAAGGAAACAAACATCTAATTATCCAAATCCTAGTGTAAAAGCAGATCAGTTCCTTCTACTTAGATATATATCTATCTATCTATCTATCTATCTATCTATCTATCTATAAAGGCATTTACAAAATAAATCCTCAAAATACTTACTTTGGCACAACTCCCATTGTTAGGGTGGAGACAAGACCATCTCATCATTAAATATTGTAACGTTCGTCGTTGGGAGAAAGAGAGAAGGACCAAGGTGCAGCGTGGAAAGTGTTCATCTTGTTTTAATAAGAAATACTGAACAAAACAATAAAACGACAAAACGAACAGTCCTGAACGGTGAAACAAAACACAGAACAGAAAATAAACACCTACGAAAACAAAGTGTGGGAAAAGACTACCTAAGTATGATTCTCAATCAGAGACAAGTAACGACACCTGCCTCTGATTGAGAACCATACCAGGCCAAACACAAAACACAACATAGAAAACAGAACATAGACAACCCACCCAACTCACACCCTGACCATACTGAAACAAAGACACATCAAAACTAACTAAGGTCAGAACGTGACAAATATAGTATCTCTGGTTAAGGAAGGATCACATAATTCCACCCAGGTCATCAGGAGGGCTAAGCTAATGGGCTTGTTGGACATTGCAGCCGACAGAGCAGCCGACGTTTCAGCCGACAGAGCAGCCAATGTTTCACCCGACAGAGCATGCGACTGCCAACTGGCTGATCTTCAAATCACCTTACATCATCAATAAAGACTCGTTATAATTATTTGTAGATCAGTCAGCCACAATTTACCCATGATACATCACAGTTTTGATGCTCAAACATTCTATGGCTGCGGTTTAAACTCATTATTAAAGACACACCCTCGTCCACTTACCCTCGCCTTATGCCCTTGGGGAATCCCCATCACCATCTTGGAGGGTGGTCCAAATGATTAGCCAAGCAAGGGAAGTTTGCAACGTAAGGCCGTCAGCCCTCGTTTAGTCGGCGTTGCGAGTGTACAATTATGTTCACTTCGTGGCCTGAAACTCCCCCATGATTCAATTTGCGAGGATTGGCAGTAAGGATGCGTTCAGTTTGTTTACCAACTCATACAAGTAGTAGAAGAAGAAAATGGACTGCTTCAAAATGGCCGTGGCCTCAACACGGCTTCCAGTGTGCTCACAAACGCCATAATCTGACAGATGAATTTAGAATAAAGAAGAAGAAGAAGAATTTATTAACTAGGAAGGTATCTTGGCTGCGTAGATAACATTTTGATTTTGTAAAGCAAAGTTTGAAAAAAATTCTACACATTTTTTCATTGAACTGAGAGAACATTTTGCATTTTTAAAGCTAATTTCCAGTAATTCTATGCATTTTGCCATGGCTAATGCTGTGTTCCTCTGCTCAAACATTAGAACAAAATCAATGGGCATGTTTCCTGAATACCCAGGAATGTTCTATTCTCCCTGACTGTCTAGCTTATATTTTTATTTGTATTATTAAAATTATAATTTATTATTATTGATTGTTAGTTCTCAAAGATGGAATTATTACAAAATATATAGTTAAATATATTTTCTGCATGCTATCTATCTGGTTATAGTTGTTCATGTTAACACAAACTGTTTTTCCATCCTGAAAATGACCACTTAGACGACCATGCCGAATTTTCTACACAGAGAACACCCTGTAATGGGCTCCAATGACTGTAATTTCCTCCGTATTAAAGAGATAGTTCAAGTTTTTGGCAATGAAGCCATTTAACACACAAAAGTATGTGGACACCTGCTCGTTGAATATCTCCTTCCATTTGACTACTTAAAAATGGTGGAAGCATGGTGGGAGCCCTCAATGGCGCTGCCGTTGCTACAATGGCTTTTTGGCCACTAGAGCTATCTATCATTCTCTATGGCTAGAACATAACTTTAGCACACAGGTGAAACAGGTATACCTTTTTACAGATGGTCCCTCCCTATTGGAGCTCTGCTCCCTGACCCTGACAGACCCCAACTCTATACATCAGGTTAGTGCCTGGTCTTTCATCAATAACTAGGGTATGGGCAGGGCATCACTAAATTGATCACTAACATTTTGAAGCCGAGCCATTTGCTCGTGCTCTGCTGCGCAGTACAGTCATGTCTGACTAAGATCATAACATGGTGTCAGAAGTGCTTCAACATTGCCAGAGTTAACAGGAGAGATTATTTCACAGACAATAATAACACTCCTTGAGTTGTTGGTGTTCACAGTGACGAAAAGTAGCTAGCTAACAGTTAACTGCTCTCCTAAGTCCATCATTGAGTAGCCCAAGACAAAGCCATTGATACGCATACTCACCTCATTAACATCAGGATAGAATTCCGTTGGCCATACATCATTTTCAAGCAGTCTTGCTCCGCTACTGGTTGGACAATGTGAGACACGATGACCACGATGCCAGAGAAATAAATGTAATTTCATGTATAAAATGTCAACTTAATAATAATAAACTTTATTTGTATAGCGCTTTTCAATACAAGTATTAAAGGGCTTCACATCATAATAATTGTAAAAACTGTTCACAGATCAGGGGATGCTAACATGTCGCTGTTAGGGTGGGCACCAACAACACGCTCAGTTGTCTTGAACATCATTATTTTGTTGTGGCAGATCTTAGAGATGAGGAAGACTCAAGAGCTTAAATATAGTTAGCTCTTGAGTCTTTAAAACTCTAGCGTCAATGTCATCACCTCTGGTGGAAGTCTAATTAGCATATTAAAACATTCCTGATCAAAATCTGTCTGTTTAAGCTATCGAAATCTGTCTGTTTAAGCTAAAGATATCTGGGTTTTGCATGGGCTGCATCTCATGGGTTCTCCCTGACCTCTGCCTTGTTCTTGATGACAGAGGAGAAGCGGACGAGTTTTATCTCCTTGGTGTCCCGTCCTCTAGCGTCGTCCCACACATATTCAGGTGACAGCAGCTTGGTGGGCTTATTCTTCACCAGGTACCAGTTCAGGTGACTCTCCTCCTGCCACACAGCCTCAACACCCACAGACTTATCCACCTAGAGGGGGGGTGGGGGTTGGGGGGGAGAAGGGCGGGTGGAGAGGAGGAGGAAGAGGGAGGGATGGGTGGATATAGGGGGAGAGAGTGAGTGACTGCATGTCTGCCTGCATGCGTGCATCTGTCTGTGCGTACGTCTCGGAATGCATGCCTTTCTGTCTGCATGACTGTCTGTCAGGTATGAATGTGTGAGTGTGCGTTTTGCCTGCCTGAGTGCCTACCTCCAGGTGCTCCCTGCACGTCTTGGTCAGCCTATGAACATCCTCCAGCACTCCTCCGAATATGTTGGCCTGGTAGTAGAAGTCTCCCTGGTCCTGAGGTACAGAGGCTGTGGACACAGCCCGCCGCTCGTAGGGGTACTGGCTCCGGGGGTACATATAGAACCTGCAAGATACAAGACCATTTTGTATTGTTACTTTATTTAACCAGGAACATACCCTTACTAAGGTCACGGTAAAACTTTATTTGGATAGTCTGTAGAGCATCTACAAATGTACTATCAGTAACATTTAAACTAACTAACCCTAACCCTGATCTTAGCCCTTACCCTCACCCTAAACATAACCCTTACCCTAACCTCAACCCTTGCTTAGCAACAGATTTTTTGATAGTTTGACCATCTGTAGAGCATCAACAGATCGAAAATCTTGTTGCCAATCCGTGTCACATTTTCTGGCCTTTTCCAGACAAAGAATCGATTTCAAACTGCCTCTGAGCGATGAGCCCAGCCTAGGAGACTGTATATTAAAGGGGACAGTCTAGCGAATTCAGCAATTGTGGTTCTATCTAGCTGTGGAATTCCCAGCTGGATTTAGAGCTCTCAACATGAAAAAAATCTGAAATAATTTAGTAGATTTGAAACACAACCACAATTCTCGTGGTCACAGAGGGACGAAAGCTGAAGTTGTAAGGAGTCTGCAGACATACAAATGGTGTTTCTGCGTCGCTCTGAGGACTCTGGGTAGAAAATGCTCTGTCGTCAGTTATATGAAATGGGGACTAATTTGTACTGTTACTAAATATGATCATATTTGTATATGCAGTAATAAGAATGATCTGAAGGGTTGTCCACATATGTTTGTATATACAGTTATAAGAATGATCTGAGGCGTTGTCCACATATGTTTGTATATACAGTACATTTGGAAATGATTCAGACCCCTTCCCTTTTTACACATTTTGTTACGTTACAGGGGGAAAAAATATATTTTTTAAATAAAATAAAAATTCCTCTTTAAGTAACTATTAAGTGTTTAAGTAAGTATTAACAGGTGTAGACGCTGGCCCTTTAAGTAAGTAAATAAGTAAGTAAGTAAGTAAATTTTACCAGGGGTGGATGCTGGCCCTTTAAGTTATTAAATTAGTAAGTAAATAAGTAAGTAAGTAAGTAAGTAAGTAAGTTTTACCAGGAGTGGATGGCGGCCCTTTAAGTAAGTAAGTAAGTAAATAAATAAGTAAGTATTACCAGGGGTGGATGCTGGCCCTTTAAGTAAGTAAGTATTACCAGGGGTGGATGGCAGCCACCAGTCTCCCCAGCGCCTCGGACCCCACACGGCCATGGAACCTCATGTCTACGTCCAGGCAGAAGATGTAGTGCGCCTCCTGGTGGATGTGATCCTCAATGGCAGTCTGCTTCCAAATAGATGGTTGGTGGATGTTCAGTAGAACTTCAAGCAATCAAACAAATCAATCAAAGTTGATTGTCCTCAGATGTAAATTTGGTTTGCAGGCAGGGTTAAAATTATTTAAAAAATACACAGTCCATACAATCTACTGTCAACAATATTTAAACTAACTGGTATGCACTAACCCTATAGGTATAACCTCTTAACTGTAACCCTAGAAATATGTTGCCTATTATCAACAGTTGATATTTTGTTGATAGTTGGGACATCTGTAGGGAGTTACTACTATATTTTCACATTTAGTCATTTAATGCCTAGTTAAATAAAGGTTCGAATTTTTATTAAAATAAACTTTAGCAGACGCTCTTATCCAGACCAACTTACAGGAGCAATTAGGGTTGTGTGCCTCGCTCAAAGGCACAGACAGATTTTTCATGTAGTCGGCTTGGGGATTCAAACCAGTGACCTTTCAGTTACTGGCCCAACGCTCTTAAACGCTAGGCTACCTGCCGCCCTACTACTACTAATAATAATAATAAATAATAATCTAATAATAATAATAATATTAATAGTTATTAATAATAAACTAAAGAACTCATAATGTAGTAATGATATGAATAAAGTGTGACCTGGATGAGCTCCATGCGGCGGAGGGATATCTCCTGCCAGCGGTCGAACTTCGGCACGCTCACGATGCTGAGCAGCCTGCCGACACCAAGAGTCACGTTGCTAGGCACATCGCCGGGCAGGTCGGTGAACACGTAGTAGTGCACATCCAGCCCCACCTGGAATCACATTTCACTTCAATTGAAAGGGATGGAATTTGTAATGAATTGAGTTACTTTTAGTACATTTAATGTAGTCAGCCAGCAATTGTACAAGTTCTCCCACTTAAAAAGATGAGGCCTGTAATTTTCATCATAGGTACCTTTCAACTATGACAGACAAAATGAGGGAAAAAAATCCAGAAAAATCACATTGTAGGATTTTTAATGCATTTATTTGCAAATGATGGTGAAAAACCATTAGTAACACAAGTCATGGATTAAAATCCTGCAGCGTATGCAAGGTCCCCCTGCTCAAGCCAACGCATGTCCAGGCCCGTCTGAAGTTTGCCAATGACCATCTGGATGATATAGAGGAGGAATGGGAGAAGGTCATGTGGTCTGATGAGACAAAAATAGAGCTTTTTGGTCTAAACTCCACTCGCTGTGTTTGGAGCATGGAGGTGGAAACATCATTCTTTGGGGATGCTTTTCTGCAAAGGGGACAGGACGACTGCACCGTATTGAGGGGAGGATGGATGGGGCCATGTATTGCGAGATCTTGGCCAACAACCTCCTTCCCTCAGTAAGAGCATTGAAGATGGGTCGTGGATGGGTCTTCCAGCATGACAACGACTAGAAACACAGCCAGGGCAACTAAGGAGTGGCTCCATAAGAAGCATCTCAAGACCCAGCCACAACCCATCTTCAATGCTCTTACTGAGGGAAGGAGGTTGTTGGCCAAGATCTCGCAACACATGGCCCCATCCATCCTCCCCTCAATACGGTGCAGTCGTCCTGTCCCCTTTGCAGAAATGCATCCCCAAAGAATGATGTTTCCACCTCCATGCTTCACGGTTGGGATGGTGTTCTTGGGGTTGTACTCATCCTTCTTCTTCCTCCAAACACAGCGAGTGGAGTTTAGACCAAAAAGCTCTATTTTTGTCTCATCAGACCACATGACCTTCTCCCATTTCTCCTCTAGATCATCCAGATGGTCATCGGCAAACTTCAGACGGGCCTGGACATGCGCCTGCTTGAGCAGGGCGACCTTGCGTGCGCTGCAGGATTTTAATCCATGACGGCGTAGTGTGTTACTAATGGTTTTCTTTGAGACTGTGGTCCCAGCTCTCTTCAGGTCATTGACCAGGTCCTGCCATGTAGTTCTGGGCTGATCCCTCACCTTCCTCATGATCATTGATGCCCCACAAGGTGAGATCTTGCATGGAGCCCGAGACCGAGGGTGATTGACCGTCAACTTAACCTTCTTCCATTTTCTAATAATTGCGCCAACAGTTGTTGCCTTCTCACCAAGCTGCTTGCCTATTGTCCTGTAGCCCATCCCAGCCTTGTGCAGGTCTACAATTGTATCCCTGATGTCCTTACACAGCTCTCTGGTCTTGGCCATTGTGGAGAGGTTGGAGTCTGTTTGATTGAATGTGTGGACAGGTGTCTTTTATACAGGTAACGAGTTCAAACAGGTGCAGTTAATATAGGTAATGAGTGGAGAACAGGAGGGATTCTTAAAGAAAAACTAACAGGTCTGTGAGAGCCGAAATTCTTACTGGTTGGTAGGTGATCAAATACTTATGTCATGCAATAAAATGCTAATTAATGACTTACAAATCATACAATGTGATTTTCTGGATTTTTCTCACGGTTGAAGGTGTACCTATGATGAAAATTACAAACCTCTACATGCTTTGTAAGTAGGAAAACCTGCAAAATTGGCAGTGTATCAACTACTTCTCCCCACTGTATAAACACACACACACACACACACAGACATTGTTATCCCTGGACCTTCTTTATATTATACCAGTCAATCCATTTGATAGATAGTTCTGGATTCTCACCATGAAGTGCTTCTCAGATGACTCTAAGAAGTCACGGAGAAAACGAGTGTATCTGTAAGGAAGAATAGAGATGAAATACATATACAGTACCAGTCAAAGGTTTGGACACACCTACTCTTTATTTATACTATTTTCTACATTGTAGAATAATAGTGAAGACATCAAAACTATAAAATAACACATATGGAATCATGTAGTAACCAAAAACATTCCCAGGACATAGACATATCTGATATTGGCAGAAAGCTTAAATTCTTGTTAATCTATCTGCACTGTCCAATATACAGTAGCTATTACAGTGAAAGAATACCATGCTATTGTTTGAGGAAAGTGTACACTAATGAACTTGAAAAGTTATTAATAAACCAATTATGCACATTTGGGCAGTCTTGATACAACAATGTGAACAGAAATACAATGGTTCATTTGATCAGTCTAAAACTTTGCACATACACTGCTGCCATCTAGTGGCCCAAATCTAAATTGCGCCTGGGCTGGAATAATACATTATGGCCTTTCTCCTGCATTTCAAAAATTATGGTACAAAAAAAATATTTTACAAAAACATGTTTTTTTCTTTGTATTATCTTTTACCATATCTAATGTGTTATATTCTCCTACATTCATTTCACATTTCCACAAACGTTAAAGTGTTTCCTGTAAAATGGTATCAACAAAATGCATATCCTTATTTCAGGTCCTGAGCTACAGGCAGTTAGATTTGGATATGTCAATTTAGGTAAAAATTGAAAAAAGGGACAGATCCTTAGACATGAAGGTTTGTCAATCCGTAAAATTTCAAGAACTTTGAAAGTTTCTTCAAGTGCAGTCACAAAAACCATCAAACGCTATGATGAAACTGGCTCTCATGAGGACCGCCACAGGAAAAGGAAGACCGAGTTCTCTGCTGCAGAGGATAAGTTCATTAGAGTTACCAGCCTCAGAAATTGCAGACAAAATAAATGCTTCACAGAGTTCAAGAAACAGACACATCTCAACATCAACTGTTCAGAGGAGACTGCGTGAATCAGGCCTTCATGGTCGAATTGCTGCAAGGAAACCACTACTAAAGGACACCAATAAGAAGAAGAGACTTGCTTGGGCCAAGAAACACGAGCAATGGACGTTAGACCAGTGGAAATCTGCCCTTTGATCTGATGAGTCCAAACTTTAGGCTTTAGGTTCCAACCGCCGTGTCTTCGTGAGATGCAGAGTAGGTGAACGAATGATCTCTGCATGTGTGGTTCCCAATGTGAAGCGTGGAGGAGGAGGAGGAGTGATGGTGTGGGGGTGCTTGTTGGTGACACTGTCAGGGATTTATTTAGAATTCAAGGCACATTTAACCAGCATGGCTACCACAGCATTCCGCAACGATACGCCATCCCATCTGGTTAGCACTTACAGGGACTGTCATTTGTTTTTCAACAGGACAATGACCCAACACACTTCCAGGCCGTCTAAGTGGCAATTTGATTAAGAAGGAGAGTGATGGAGTGCAGCATCAGATGACCTGGCCTCCACAATCACCCAACCTCAATCCAAATCAGATGGTTTTGGATGAGTTGGACCGCAGAGTGATGGAGTGCTGCATCAGATGACCTGGCCTCCACAATCACCCAACCTCAACCCAAAATCAGATGGTTTGGGATGAGTTGGACCGCAGAGTGATGGAGTGCTGCATCAGATGACCTGGCCTCCACAATCACCCAACCTCAATCCAAATCAGATGGTTTTGGATGAGTTGGACCGCAGAGTGATGGAGTGCTGCATCAGATGACCTGGCCTCCACAATCACCCAACCTCAACCCAAAATCAGATGGTTTGGGATGAGTTGGACCGCAGAGTGAAGGAAAAGCAGCCAACAAGTGCTCAGCATTTGTGGGAACTCCTTCAAGACTGTTGGAAAAGTATTCCTCATGAAGCGGTCATCAAGGCAAAGGGTGGCTACTTTGAAGAATGTCAAATATAAAATATATTTGGATTTGTTTAACCCTTTTTTTGTTACTACATGATTCCACATGTGTTATTTCATAGTTTTGATGTCGTCACTATTATTCTACAATGTAGAAAATAGTACAAATAAAGAAAAACCCTTGAATGAGTAAGTCTGTCCTAACTTTTGACTGGTACTGTACATCTATGTGAAACGACAGAACTAAAGTTACTATATCTTCAATGATGGATAAAAAAATTTGACATGGAGAAAACAAGAAGGTGAAACATTCAGGTTGTAAATAATTTATAATTTGAAAGGTTCAGGTAGGACAAGCAAGCGTGCCTGCAGGGGGAAATGTGTATGTAAAAAACACAGCTAGAGACAGACTGCATTCTTGTGACATGAGATGGCCTTATTCGGAAATATGAATTCCATGTTGAGTTGTAGTGTGTGTCCCAAACATTAACCTATTCTCTATATAGGACTCAGGTCAAAAGTAGTGCACTGCATAAGGAATAAGATGCCAGTTGAGACACAATCATAATCCCCACTTGCGAACGGTTTGAAAAATGGAGACAGGCAACATAAATGAGGTTATGATGTAGATAACATCAACCAAAGATATTAACACATGAGGTGAATGCATGTGGAGAGGTGCATGTTGAATATGCATGTGGAGAGGTGCATGTTGAATATGCATGTGGAGAGGGAGGTGCATGTTGAATATGCATGTGGAGAGGTGCATGGTGAAAGCATGTGGAGAGGTGCATGTTGAATATGCATGTGGAGAGGTGCATGTTGAATGCATGTGGAGAGGTGCACGGTGAATGCATGTGGAGAGGTGCATGTTGAATATGCATGTGGAGAGGTGCATGTTGAATGCATGTGGAGAGGTGCACGGTGAATGCATGTGGAGAGGTGCATGGTGAATGCATCTGGAGAGGTGCATGGTGAATGCATCTGGAGAGGTGCATGGTGAATGCATCTGGAGAGGTGCATGGTGAACACTTGTGGATAGGTGCATGCTTGTGTTAGTGGCAGCAGTCTTGACATTTCTTGTAGGTGATACATACACACAAAGGAAGTGATGTAAACATTGCCTTGGCAACAGGTTTCTACACATGGAATCTGTGACTTACTTCCCTACAGCAAACACAGTGGTGGCAATGGTGAGGTTGTGGGACCTGAAAGCCTCGTCTATGACCAGGGGGTCGAAGGTCCCCTCCCAGACTATAGGAGCCAGCCATGGGGTTACAGTCAGCACGTCAGTCCTCCTGAATAGTAATAATAATAATAATAATAATAGTAGTAGTAGTAATAACAGTAATAATAACTATAATATTACATTTCCTGAAGAAACTGTGTGTGCTTACTACCTTGTTTTAAATTATTTATGGTTTTCAGTTTTTATATTATTAATTGTGTGTCCCACATTAGGTGTTTTGTGGTTGAGAAATAATTCACCATACCCATATCTTCCAACAACAATTTATATTTTTTTGTTATTTCAAATAATATTTGTTTTATTGCCGTTTTAATTTTAAGAATGTGGAAGAACAGTATATCTCCAGTGATGATTTCAGTTTGTGGAAGAACAGTATATGTGACATTTTGCATGACTCTTGTAAGATGTCCTTTTTTAACATCTGATATGATGTTTTAAGTACTTTCAAGTACCGATGCCCTTCATGTAAATAACTTAAATGCAATATGCAGTTAATTCATTTGTATGGAGGTTCATTTAAAGGTGGTCTATCAACTTTAGCAATGATGACTTTTCTTAAAAGTTGAGTCATGAAATCTTAGTCTCATTTAAAATGAAGCCCTCAATGTGAACATACCATAGAACTACCAAAATAGAATACAATTAAATTAATTCAATCAAAACAAGCACAACTTGTAAATATCAAATAGGGATAAATGTGATGTGCCAATATGCATGTCCATTATGCAGGTCCCGAAAGTCAATATTACAAAACGTTCAGAAAACCATTCTCTTTGTGTTTAACACTATGATCAGCAATTAAGTTGTGAATTGCATTAAACCCATGCTAAAGGCAAGAAATGTCCTTCTGCACTGAGGTGACAGCAGTAAATAAGTATTAACTGCTTAGAGTTAATGCTAAATGTGGTGACAGAGAGACAGTGTATATTGTAATGAATAAAAAAAGGGAATCAAGATCAAATGAATACTCACATACTGTATGTGATGACTTATTTGTTTTTAATTCATTCAGATTAAAAAAGGTTCAAATGATCACACAAAATAATTATCAACAGAACACATTGTACATAACATTTTCTACACTAGGAACAACATCTTAAAATTAAATTAATTCAATATATTGTGCTGGTTCAAATCATACACAAATTGATTCACATAGAAAACACCTACGATACATTTAATTTCCTACAATAGGGGTGACATGTCTTCTGAAATGTATACAGATTCAACATACTACAGTATACAGGTTCAGGGGATCATAAACTCACAGAAAAAACGTTTAATTATGTAGCTTGGTTTAACAACAAATTATTCACTCTGCAGTGATTCATAAAAAGAGCGTGCAGCAGCTGGCAAGTAGTTGAGCATGGTCATCAGATCTTGGTACTTGTTTTTTTTGATGGGCAGAGGACTCTCATATGCTCTAGGGTAGTGGCTTGCAAAATAGGGAGGTTGAGGTGTAGCTCCTTGTTTTAGTTTGGAGATCAGCCACGACTTCCATCCCTCAAATAGACTGTGGCTCTGTTTGGCGTACAGATTCCAAGGATCCTCAACTGAAATTAGAACAGAAACATTTTAAGTTCCTGACATCAATAACAACTTTCACAGTCAAGCATTAGGATATTTTATTGTTAGAACAACATGTTGCGTGTTGATGGGATGTTAGTAAACTATTCTCTGTGCAATACCTGTGACTTTTAACCACCTCACTGAGGTGATCTGTAGTCCAGCTGGTCGCTTGAGGACAGAATCTGGGAGGTGCCTGAAGTCTTCACATTGCATCCTCATCACCTTGAATGGTTTTGCTGGTTGTGCTTCAAGTATCATCTTTGAAACATCATCAGGTGTATGAAGGACTGACACCTTGCGCCTCTTCTCGATGGTGGCAAAAGATCGATCACAAGGAAGAAAAGAATGACCAGAGACCATGAACTTCTGCTCAACTTGGGTAAAGTAACCCATAGAGACGAGCATCGACATCAGATTGAGCATCCGCCAGTTGTTATTCTGCCCACAGCATCTGTCAGCATCTGTACAGAGAATACAATATGTTTGTAATTGATATTCATATAGACATTAATTCATATTTTCACTTGCCTGAAGACAGCTGTTGGTTAGCTGGAACACAGACATGAAAGTAACCTTGCACACATTCAATCTCTGGCCTGCTTGCTGTACATGGTATTTGAAGGTTTGTTTCCGTCGTTTGTTCTCCTTTGTATCCTCAGGTTTACGTCTCTGTTTCACCTCACGCTGCAATAAAAATTGACAATGATGAATTCAGAATTTAATATACTGTAGCACATTCAGGATATTGCTTGATCAGGACCTCCATCTTTCACACACTCCCAATCTATACACAGAATGAGTTTGTATTGCACCATTGTGTAACACAGCACTTTTAGAGTTAACGTTAATGTACGTATCATTACTGTCAAAGTTAAACTATGCAAGTGTTCAATATAGCTATTATAATAATAGGCGTTTTGTCTTATTTCTAACCTGTTCTAAGCCGGAGAGAATCAACGCCTGTTGTTTCTCGTATGGGACAGTATAGAACCTGTTGAACAGATGCAGCTTGCGTTCATCAGTCAACTTTCCACAATCCTTTCTGCACGTCGTGGAACACGCTCTTCCCTGCAGGATACAGTGTAACTAGCTAGCTACTGTAGCCATGTCGAATCATCCGGTGGACGGAGAAAAAGTAGCTAGCTATGTTTCTTCTATAATCTAACAATAACATTTGTAACGATAATGTATGAGTTAGTAGCCAACAAACTTTAGCTAATATGTTTTCTCTATAGTTACAAATTAGACAACCCAGAACATACATGTTAGTTACTGTACTCTATAGCTAGCTAGCTTGATTGTTTGATATACGGTTCTTTGTTTTACGTTTCTTTCCCACATTTCTGCGATTTTCATCAGCAACAGAAAGGTTGTGCGCTTGTCCGTCCATTCTGAGTGGTGCACATAAACGGTTATTCCACGAGAGCCTATCTTTAAATTTAAAATTATTGTTAATTAGCGCGTGGAAAGCTTGTGAAACCGGTTCACTATAGAAAAATGGTGTCCAATAATGATTTTTCATGTATATCTAATTTTTTTTTTTAAATGTCACATATGGTTCTTCGTCTGTAGGATTCATTATTGATGGTGGGTTTATATGCTAATTTATGCACATTTAAATAGGTATAATTATATAGTTTTGAAAATGTTGAAATGGCAGCAGTAGCATTCAAAATGTCTACCACTGTGTTCTTATGTTTAGCATTGAATCCATGAAATGACATGATCATTTATGAAAATGTACATTGTTTATAATATTTAAAGGTTAGGATAGCCTGGATATTTTAAAGTTGGTGTTGTAGCTTAAATGGCCAAGGAGCATTTTAAATGGTTATATTTGAAAAGGTATAGATAGATGGAACGCTTGAACAGTGCAAGAGTTACCATTACCAGCGGGGTATTGAATGCAAATCTGAAGTTTGTTTGGAGCTTTTGGAGGTATAAAAATCTCATGCTTGATGTTTAGGTGGAGACTGGTTGAGCTGCTCAGTTAGATTGTATGGACAAAAACAAATTAACAGTTTCCCCCGCTTCAGATAATAACACATTCTTGAACAGGAACGGATGTTGCATTATCAAGGACCTCAGCCACCCGAGCCACGGCCTGTTCACCCCGCTATCATCCAGAAGGTGAGGTCAGTAAAGATGCATCAAAGCTGGGACCGAGAGACTGAGAGACTGGCCATCAGACTGTTAAATAGCCATCACTAGTCGGCATCCATCCAGTACCCTGCCCTGAACAAAGTCACTGTCACTAGCCGGCTACCACCCAGTTACTAAACACTGCACCTTAGGACAGGGTTCCCCAACTCGTGGCCCACGAGCCGAATTTGGCCCGCAGGTTTTCTGAGAAAAATAAATAAATAAATAAAATTATTTTTGACTTTCATTGTTGGACATAAAAAACAGGAAATCAGCTCGAAGTGATTTTAATTTAAGAAATCTGATCCCAGGTATTCCCATGCTTTAAACCTGTTGGGGCTAGGGGGCACAAGGAGTTCCCTAAAGGGAACACCACCTCCCATTCAGCTGAAAAAAATATTATTTTGAAATATTTAACTTTCACACATTAACAAGTCCAATACAGCAAATGAAAGATAAACATCTTGTTAATCTACCCATCGTGTCCGAATTTTAAAATGTTTTACAGCGAAAACGTATTTATGTTAGATGACCACCAAATTCAAAAGCACACACAGCGATTTTTCAGTCACAAAAGCATAAATATAGATAAAATGAATCACTAACCTTTGATTATCTCCATCGGAGGACACTCATAGGACATCATGTCATACATGTATTGTGTGTTTTGTTCGATAATGTGCATATATATATATATATCAAAAATCTCAGTTTACATTGGCGCATTACGTGCAGTAATGTTTTGATTCCAAAACATCCGGTGATTTTGCAGAAATACTCACAATAAACATTGATAAAAGATGCAAGTGTTATTCACAGAATTAAAGATAAATGTATCCTCTATGCAACCGCAGTGTCAGATTTTTTTTTTTTTTACTTTACGGAAAAAGAAGCATCAACGGAAGCTACAAAAAAACACTATAAATATTCACTTACCTTTGAATATCTTCATCAGAAGGCAGTTCCAGGAATCCAAGTTCGACAATAAATGACTGATTTGTTCCATAAAGCCCACCATTTAGCCACTTGTTGTTAGCTTGTTCAGCCCAGCATTCAATCCTCAAAAAGCACGAGCAATTCCTCCAGACAAACTCAAAAGGTTCCGTTACAGGTCGTAGAAACAAGTCAAATGATGTATGCAATCCATATTTAGGATGTTTTAAACATTAAATCAGCAATAAGGTTCCAACCGGAGAATTTCATTGTCTGAAGAAACGCATTGGAACGCAAGAACACTCTCTCGTGACCGCGCGTAATGAGACCGAGGCTTTCTGCCAGACCACCCACGCAAAGAGCTATTATGAGCCCCTCCTTTATAGTAGAATCATACAACCAGAATCTAAAGACGTTGACATCTTGTGGAAGCCCTAGGAAGTGCATGCTCATCCATATCTAAGATGGACATCAAATGGCACTGTTTTCAAAATTGAGTTCTCACTTCCTGTTTGGATTTCTTCGCAGGTTTTTGTCTGGCATGAGTTCTGTTATACTCACAGACATAATTCAAACAGTTTTAGAAACTTCAGAGTGTTTTCTATCCACCAGTAATAATAATATGCATATATTCCCATCTGGGAAAGAGTAGGAGGCAGTTAACTCTGGGCACACCTTTCATCCAAAAGTGAAAATGCTGCCCCCTAGCCCCAACAGGTTTTAATAGAGAGACACGTGATTGTATACAAATGTAAGCAAGGTTTGAAATTATTGTGTTTTAGTCAAACATGATATCTGCTTGGGCTTCTTGCAGTCAATTTGCAGTCTACAAATTATTTATTCCTCAGAAATCTACACACAATACCATATAATGACAAAGCAAAAACGTTTTTTTTTTTTTTTGCAAATGTATAAAAAAATATATATAAAACAGAACTATGTCATTTACATAATTATTCAGACCCTTGGCTATAAGACTCGAAATTGAGCTCAGGTGCATTCCGGTTTCCATTGATCATCCTTGAGATGTTTCTACAACTTGATTGGAGTCCACCTGTGGTAAATTCAATTGATTGGACATGATCTGGAAAGGCACACAACTGTCTATATAAAGGTCCCACAGTTGACAGTGCATGTCAGAGCAGAAACCAAGCCATGAGATCGAAGTAATTGTCCGTAGAGCTCCAAGAAAGGATTGTGTAAAAGGCACAGATCTGGGGAAGGGTACCAAAAAATGTCTGCAGCATTGAAGGTTCCGAAGAACACAATGGCCTCATTCTTAAATGGAAGCAGTTGGGAACCGCCAAGACTCTTCCTAGAGCTGGCCGCTCGGCCAAGCTGAGCAATAGGGGGAGAAGGGCCTTGGTTAGGGAGGTGACCAAGAACCCGATGTTCACTCTGACAGAGCTCCAGAGTTCCTTTGTGGAGATGAGAGAACCTTCCAGAAGGACAACCATCTCTGCTGCACTCCACCAATCAGGCCTTTATGGTAGAGTGGCCAGAAGGAAGCCACTCCTCAGTAAAAGGCACATGACAAACCGCTTGGAGTTTGACAAAAGGACTCTCAGACCATGAGAAACAAGATTCTCTGGTCTGATGAAGCCAAGATGGAAGATCTTTGGCCTGAATGCAAAGAGTCACCTGGTTTCCTCCAGATGTACCGCTCATCACCTGGCCAATACCATCCCTATGGTGAAGCATGTAGGGATGGTACAGCACAGCATTCAGCAGCAGGGACTGGGAGACTAGTCAGGATCGAGGGAAAGATGAACGCTTTCATCCTTGATGAAAACTTGCTCCAGAGCGCTCAGGACCTCAGACTGGGGCTCACCTTCCAACAGGACAACGACCCTAAGCACATTTTTATTTTACCTTTATTTAACTAGGCAAGTCAGTTAAGAACAAATTCTTATTTACAATGACAGCCTAGGAACAGTGCCTTGCCTTGACAGGTTTTTACCTTGTCTGTTCTGGGATTCGATCTAGCAACCTTTCGGTTACTGGCCCAACACTCTAACCACTACGCTACCTGCTGCCCCCATAGGCAAGATAATGCAGGAGTGGCTTCGAGAGGAGTCTCTGAATGTCCTTGAGTGGCCCAGCCAGAGCCCGGACTTGAACCCGTTCAAACATCTCTGGAGAGATGAAAAAAGTGAAGGGGTCTGAATACATTCTGAATGCACTATATATACAGTCATGTGATAAAGTAACTACACCCCTGGAAAGTGGTGTATTTTTTTTTTACATATTCCAAGCAATTCGAAGTACATCATCCCACCGTCTGACGGATCATCTATACATTGAGAAAATTCCAGACCACACGCAATCTACCTAGGACAGGTCATCCTACCAAATTCAGCCCCAGAGCTGACCGAAAGATGCTCACAGTAGTCTCCAAGAACCCCAGGGTAGCATTAAGTGATCTATAGACTATCTCTTGCCACAATCAATGTCGAGTCAACTGTCAGAAAGAGACTGCACAAACTTGGCCTACATGGGAGGTCAGAAAGGAAGAAGCCTCTTCTCTTCAAAAATAATATCAAGACAACTGGCGTTTGCCAGACAACACCTGGGTAAAGACAAACTACTGGAACAATCTGGACAGATGAGACAAAGGTGGTGTTTGGTCACAATGCCAGATGCCATGTTTGACGAAAATGAAACACTGCCTTTGAACAGAAGAAACTCATACCAATCGTAAAGCATGAAGGTTGTGGCAATATAGTTTGGGGCTGCTTTGCTACCTCAGGGCCTGGCCAACTTCCCATCATTGAGTCAGCCATAAATTATATATTGATTGATATGAGCAACTTTTCTTACTCCAATGAAATGAAATGAAATGTTATTGGTCACATATACATGGTTAGCAGATGTTAATGTGAGTGCAGCAAATTGCTTCTGCTTCTAGTTCCGACAGTGCAGTAATATCTAACAAGTATTCTAACAATTCCACAACAACTACCTAATACACACAAATATAAAAAGGGGTGAATGAGAATATGTACACTGCTGTTCAAAAATTTGGGGTCACTCAGAAATGTCATTGTTTTTGAAAGAAAAGCACATTTTTTTGTCCATTAAAATAACATGAAAATGATCAGAAATACAGTGTAGACATTGTTAATGTTGTCAATGACTATTGTAGCTGGAAACGGCTGATTTTTTATGGAATATCTACATAGGTGTACAGAGGCCCATTATTAGCAACCATCACTCCTGAGTTCCATATGTGTTAGCTAATCCAAGTTTATCATTTTAAAAAGGCTAATTGATCATTAGAAAACCCTTTTGCAATTATGTTAGCACAGCTGAAAACTGTTGTGGTAATTCAAGAAGCAATAAAACTGGCCTTCTATTTAATGAAGCTGCCAGTTGAGGACTTGTGAGGTGTCTGTTTCTCAAACTAGACACTAATGTACTTGTTCCCTTGCTCAGTTGTGGACTGGGGCCTCCCACTCCTCTTTCTATTCTGGTTATAGTCAGTTTGCACATTCAGGGCTCGAAGCACCCAGTTTATAATATAATATAGAATTCAAACAATAGAATACAGCTCTATTGTAATGCTGTATTCTGCATGTGCTGCCACTTACACTGGTTCCATAAGCTTGGCTTGATTGCTCTGTAATCTGAAAAACACGGAGAGCACGTTTACTTTTTGCAGAGAACAGACTGGCACTGATATAATAATACAAATGTTGAAGGCTAAGACTTGTTTGGGGTACCAGTCTGTTTGTGCCATCATGCCACTTCTTGTCATGTTTGGGATGAAAAGGAGTGGCACGATTGCACAAACAGATCACGGACCAGGCTGTGGTTGGTTGATGAAGTAATGAAATGTTATTAATAGTATAAAGAGTACAGTGCAGTATGGTGCAGTATGGTGCAGTACGGTGCAGTACGGTGCAGTATGGTGCAGTATGGTGCAGGTTCAACAGGTGTTTACAGTCAGTATCCACACGTACTCACTCACCTGTGATTCAGCACAACCTGGTGATTCACCTGGTGCCATGTTAACCCCTCCACATACTCACCGAGACCCTCACTGAAAGACAGACAGCAGAGAAAGGAGAGAGAGAGAGAGTGGTTCAGTTAGTAGAGCATGGCGCTTGCAACACCAGGGTTGTGGATTTCTCCCATTCGTCTCTGCAGATCCTCTTAAGCTCTGTCAGGTTGGATGGAGAGCATTGCTGCACAGCTATTTTCAGATCTATCCAGAGATGTTCGATTGGGTTCAAATCCGGGCTCTGGCTGGGCCACTCAAGGACATTGAGACTTGTTCCAAAGCCACTCCTGCTTTGTCTTGGCTGTGTGCTTGGGGTCATTGTTCTGTTGGAAGGTGAACCTTCAAACCAGTCTGAGGTCCTGAGCGTTCTGGATCAGGTTTCCATTAAGGATCTCTGTACTTTGCTCCGTTCATCTTTGAACTGAGGGTAATTACAATTACCCACCCTTGACATTGAGGGTTATGGTGTAGGGGTTACTGACCGACCATCATCAACATCGCTGACTGTGGAGTCAAGCAAAAGTGACTGAATGGAGGTGGCGATGCGAGTCAATGCAATGGAGCCTGAGGTAACGCTAACCAGTCATGACTGTTGTTGGACTAGGCTAGCGTTAGACACCGGACAACATTGTTTCAACTCTAGTTGAAGGTAACTAGCTAATTGCGTCTGAGGTGTTTTGTGTAACACCTCCCAGCAAATAACGTTGCTAACTGCAACACAATTTATCCGTGTACCCCTGTTATTAGGTAACATTAGTTTACAGATTTTTTTTTGTATTGTTTTGTTAACTCCACCTTGTTTAGTTAGACTGAAGTTGACATAGCTGTTTGCTGAAAAATAAATGAGCCTGTATTTGCTGTGTGTTGTGTGTGTGTGTGTGCAAAGCATACAACAGGTAGCCTGATATATTTGGGTTCAGTCGTCTTAACAAAACGTGTGTTTGTTTTCAGGATGACGTCTCCATCTCGGAAAATGTTTTCATCCTGGAGGAGACTGTGCAGGAGGCAGGTGATACATGCCAATCCATGTTATTTCTAAGACTATTGTTTATTTCAAGTATATGCCGTGATTATTGAATATAACTATAGCGTAATTGATGCCTTAATCGTGTTCTACCAACAGGAAAGAACGGTTAGTACAGCATGCCAAACTGACCCCTAGGTCCCAGAGTGTTCCTGTGCTGCAGTGGAGAAGAGGTCCACTTGGACCATCACTAAAGAGCTCAGGGCCCAGCTAGATTGCGCTCACGACCATCAGTATACAACCGAGTCCTGCCCCTATACGCCATAGATGGAGCTGACGGAGAGTGAGATCAGTGAAGACCAGAACTCGCTGTATGAACCTGAGAGCTCAGAATCACAATCACAGTTCGAGTCAAGATACACTATTGATCCCTTTGGGGGAGCGGGCTGGTGTTCCCAAAAATTGGAGAAGGAGCAGGTAATTCAACAGCGAAATCAAAGATTCACCCTCCCATAAAGGGAATCGGAGTGGAATGGTTTTTCCATAGATTTGTTTTTTTACCTGTTTTAATGCATGTCCTACCTTGTCCGGGTTCTGCTGTTTTAATGGATGTTCTACCTTGTCCCGGTTCTGCTGTTTCAATGGATGTTCTACCTTGTCCGGGTTCTGCTGTTTTAATAGATGTTCTACCTTGTCCGGGTTCTGCTGTTTCAATGGATGTTCTACCTTGTCCGGGTTCTGCTGTTTCAATGGATGTGCTACCTTGTCCGGGTTCTGCTGTTTCAATGCATGTGCTACCCTATCCCGGTCCTGGTGTTTTAACAGATGTGCTACCCTGTCCCGGTCCTGGTGTTTTAACAGATGTGCTACCCTGTCCTGGTGTTTTAACAGATGTGCTACCCTGTCCCGGTTCTGGTGTTTTTCGAATCTCTCTCAACCTATTAATGCTCAGCTATGAAAAGACAACTGACATTTTCTCCTGAGGTGTTGAACTGTTGCATCCTCTATAACCACTGTGGTTATTATTGTGATGTAAAAAGGGCTTTTGTAAAATACGATTGATTGTTTGCTGTGCTGGATGCTGTGTATTCACTAACTTTCTGAATGTTGGAAATGTTTATAGTATATGTAACATATTTTGGTGTGTATTTAATCTGCATCTTAACTTAAAGTGACAATCAGCAGTAGAAACAATAACAAGGTGTCTCCCTGCTCCTCTTTCGGTAAAAAGCTGAGGGATGGGCCTGGATAAATGTAACCACTCAAATTCATAGACTGAGATATAGATGCAAGGACTGACCATCCATAATATCAACATTGTATTCCTGTTTCTATGATCTGTTTCCGCTACCATGTACCCAATTCTCCTTGGATAAAGGTGTCTTCTAAATGGCATATTATTAAAGTCTACTTTGACTCTGCCAACTAGTTGCCCGTGTGTGTACCATTCCTTTCCAATAGATGGCAGCCAAAGCTAGTTGAAGTCACTACTCTAGCGACAGGGACATGGGATTAGTGCGCACCGAAAGTAGTTCACTTCGAAGCAAGTTTATCTGGTTACACGTGAACCTGTTGTAATAGTGGACAAGCTAACGAACACTATTTTTTACATAGATCAAATGCCTGGGTTGTATGTTTTAGGCTAGGCTAGATTTACTAAATAACTTTTATTCAGCGCCTTATGGAAGAAACGGCACACGCAGTGATGAGACGCCGCACACCTCGTCCAATTATCCCTTGTGCCGATAAGTTGAACTAGCGATAAACTGTCAGCCTGGATGCTTTGCAAAAAAAATCATAAGAAAAATGTGTCTGATACCGAAACTAAATCACAATGTATTTATAATGAGCACGCCCCACTATTGTTTAAAATGAGATTTCATTAATCATGATGCTGTCTGCGATTCCAACTCTGGTAACACATTTACGTTTAGACGACCAAAGTGCCAAACAGCGCTGACGATAAACATCTTTATATGATATATATAAAGATGTTTATGTTTGTACATAATATATATATATATCATATAAAGATGTTTATCGTCAGCGCTGTTTGGCACTTTGGTAACACATGTACGTTTAGACGACCAGAGTTGGAATCGCAGATAGCATCATGATTAATGAAATCTCATTTTAAACAATAATGGGGCGTGCTCATTATAAATACATTCCTAGGGCCTAGGAACAGTGGGTTAACTGCCTTGTTCAGGGACAGAACGACAGATTTGTACATTGTCAGCTCGGTGATTCAATCTAGCAACCTTTCGGTTACTAGTTCAAACAATAACATGTTCACCAATTATTTAACTGTCATATCGTCTGCTGACTGGTTGTGTAACCTCTTCTGCCAGGAAGTCCTTCATAAGGATTAGTAACACAATAAATCGCAAAACAGACTGACAGGAACCTCTGACTGGATGTAATACGGCTACCATCTCTCTCCAACACACACTCATACTCTAGCCATTACCTGGCAGTATCCCCACTCTCACCATTTTGTGTTTACCTATGCCAACCCTCTAGCTGAGGTGTTTCATGCGGCATATCTGTGTTGTGACTGCTAGGAGAACGAACTCTGATCTGGGGCAACGATCAAAAATGAACGGCTTCAGTAGGTTTATTGGCTCCCTAACTAACAATTCTTTCATTCTCTGTAATAAACTCATTCTCAAACTTGGAGCTACTTTGTAAATTCAGCCATTTTGTGGTGTTCCAAAATGCTCTCTCCTGCCAGTGACGCAACAATGCCAATATGGCGATGTACACTTACAGTTAGCTGGCGTTCTATATCATAGTGTTTCCATTCCCCTTTAAAGACTGTTTGTACATAGTCCCCCATTTTAGGGGAGAAAAAAATATTAGGACAAATTCACTTCTATGTATTTAAGCAGTATAAAGTTATGTATTTGGTCCCATATTCATAGCATGCAATGATTACATCAAGCTTGTGACTGGTAGCATCCACATTAATGTAGAAGTGTTTAGAAACAAATTATACTCTTATTTATCATAAAAGTGACTCCAAAATGACACAGCACATTATTTACCATTCATTTCTATTGGGCACAAAATAATCTGAAACACAATTTAAACAGCTAATGCATCCAGCAAATGTGTAGAACTTTAGCAACACATTACAGTCCAGCATCCACCCAGCTTCAGCCACACCTTACAGCACAGCATCCACCCAGCTTTAGCCACACCTTACAGCACAGCATCCACCCAGCTTTAGCCACACCTTACAGCACAGCATCCACCCAGCTTTAGCCACACCTTACAGCACAGCATCCACCCAGCATTGTAATACATGTTTTCTTACTTGAGAGAGAGATGCGCAGGGTGAGAAGACAAGCCTTTGATGAGGAGAATAAAAAAAATTAAACAATAGTGATGACAATAAAAAGTTCAAATGTAGGCTACAGCTTCTCAAATGTCATTACCAGCAGAGAACCATTCCCCCAGCGATTACTAAAGCAAGTAGCCAGTGTTCACGCTCTGGAGAAGAAAAAAAGACTGTCATTAACAACCAACAATATTAATTTCTGCTAAATAAGAAGTACTGTAACTACAGTACCAGTCAAAGTTTGGACACACCTACTCATTCCAGAGCTTTTCTTTATTTTTAATATTTCCTACATTGTAGAATAGTAGTGAAGACATCAACTATAAAATAACACGTATGGAATCATGTATGGAATCACATATGGAATCATGTAGGGAATCACTTCACATTTTTCAAAGCAGCCACCCTTTGCCTTGATGACAGCTTTGCAGCTTTAATAGTGAATTGGTGGAATTTATTTTCTTATTAATGCGTTTGAGCCAATCAGTTGTGTTGTGACAAGGTAGGGGTGGTATACAGAAGATAGCCCTATTTGGTAAAAGTCCAAGTCCGTATTATAGCAAGAACAGCTCAAATAAGCAAAGAGAAACGACAGTCCATCATTACTTTAAGACCGGTGAAACTCTGTCCTTTGGTCTGATGGGTCCAAATTTGAGATTTTTGCTTGCAACCACCCTGTCTTTGTGAGATGCAGAGTAGGTGAACAGATGATCTCCACATTCACCACAGTCAAGAGTGGATGATGGATTAATGTTACATGTCAGTTACAATACTAGCTCAGCACTGCGAATATACCCTAATTTAGTTGTTTTCTGTTAAGTTAAACAGCATTTATCTTGCCAGTTACATCTGTCATCTAAATAGTAGCCAGTTTCTGCTCTGCTTGCTTTTACAACTCAGTGATCGAATGCACTGTATCTGTTGCGTTCTGAAAGTATTCAGACCCATTGACATCTCAAATTTACTTACAGCCTTCTTTGTTTTTCCCCCTCATCAATCTACACACAATACCCCATATTGACAAAGCAAAAGCAGGTTTTTCTAAATGTTTGCAATTTATTTGATTTATAAAAACTGAAATATCACATTTACATATGAATTCAGACCCTTTACTCAGTACTTTGTTGAAGCACCTTTGGCAGCAATTACAACCTCAAGTCTTCTTGGGTATTTCCTATTTGTTTTATGTAACCTTTATTTAACTAGGCAAGTCAGTTAAGTACAAATTCTTATTTACAAAGACAGCCTACACCGGCCAATCCCGGACAACGCTGGGCCAATTGTGCACTGCCCTATGGGACTCACACTAACTACCGGATGTGATGCAGCCTGGATTCTAACCAGGGTGTCTGTAGTGACGCTTCTAACACTGAGAGGCAGTGCCTTAGACCACTGCGCCACGCAGGGGCCCCATGACGCTACACGCTTGGCACACCTATGTGGGCTGTCATGTGCCTTTTACTGAGAAGTGGCTTCAGTCTTGCCACTCTACCATAAAGGCCTGATTGGTGGCGTGCTGCAGATATGGTTGTCCTGATGGAAGTTTCTCCCATCTCCACAGAGGCACTCTGGAGCTCTGTCAGAGTGACCATTGGGTTCTTGGTCACCTCCCTGACCAAGGACCTTCTCCCCCGATTGATCGGTTTGGCACAGGCAGCCAGCTCTAGGAAGAGTCTTGGTGGTTCCAAACTTCTTCAATTTAAGAATTATGGAGGCCACTGTGTTCTTGGGGACCTTCAATGCAGCAGAAATATTTTGGTACCCTTCCCCAGATCCTGCCACAGAGCTCTACGGACAATTCCTTCGCAACATGACTTGTTTTTTCTCTGACATGCACTGTCAACGGTGGAACACTTTATAGACAGGTGTGTATCATATCCAATCAATTGAATTTACCACAGGTGGACCAATCAAGTTGCAGAAACATCAAGGATGATCAATGGAAACAGGATGCACATGAGCTCAATTTTGAGTCTTATAGCAAAGGGTCTGAATACTTACAGTACCAGTCAAGAGTTTGGACACACCTACTCATTCAAGGGTTTTTGTTAATTTTTTTGTATGTTATACATTGTGCAATAATAGTGAAGACATCAAAACTATGAAATAACACATATGGAATCATGTAGTAACCCAAAAAAGGGTTAAAGAAATCACAATATATTTTAGATTTGAGATTCTTCAAAGTAGCCTCCCTTAGCTTTGATGACAGCTTTGCACACTCTTGGCATTCTCTCAACCAGCTTCACCTGGAATGCTTTTCCAACAGTCTTGACAGAGTTCCCACATATGCTGAGCACTTGTCTACTTTTCCTTCACTCTGCAGCCCAACTCATCCCAAACAATATAAATTGGGTTGAAGTGGGGTGATTGTGGAGGCTAGGTCTTCTGATGGAGCACTCCATCACCCTCCTTCTTGGTCAAATAGCAAAGCCTTAGGTGTGTTGAGGTGTGTTGGGTCATTGTCCTGTTTGAAAAACAAAATGAACATCCCACTAAGCGCAAACCAGATGGGATGGTGTATCACTGCAGAATGCTGTGGTAGCCATGCTAGTTAAGTGTGCCTTATTCTATATAAATCACTGACAGGGTCGCAAACAAGCACCATCACCTCCATGCTTTACAGTGGGAACCACATATACGGAGTTCATCCGTTCACCTACTTTACGTCTCACAAAGACACGGCGGTTGTGACCCAAAATATCAAATTTGGACTCATCAGACCAAAGGACAGAATGTCCATTGCTTGTGTTTTTTGGCACAAGCAAGTCTCTTCTTATTATTGGTGTCCTTTAGAAGTGTTTTTTTTTTGCAGCAATCCGACCATCTATTCTTCCACCCTAGAAATCTGCTCATTTTACTCTCTATTCCGAACACACTAGACGACCAGTTCTTATAGCCTTTAGCCGTACCCTTATCCTACTCCTCCTCTGGTGATGTAGAGGTTAACCCAGGCCCTGAAGCCCCCAGTATTAATCCCATTCCCCAGGCGCTCTCATTTGTTGACTTCTGTAATGGTAAAAGTCTTGGGTTTCATGCATGTTAACTTCATTGGGATAGGGGGCAGCATTGGGAAGTTTGGATGAAAAGCGTGCCCAGAGTAAATTGCCTGTTACTCAGACACAGAAGCTAGGATATGCATATTCTTGGTAGATTTGGATAGAACACTCTAAAGTTTCCCAAACTGTTAAAATAATGTCTGAGTATAACAGAACTCATATGGCAGGCAAAAACCTGAGAAAAATCCAACCTGGAAGTGGGAAATCTGAGGTGTGTAGTTTTTTTGCCTATCCAATATCCTGTGTCTATGGGGTCAGATTGCACTTCCTAAGGCTTCCAGTAGATGTCAAGTCTTTAGCAGTTGTTTCAGGCTTGTATTGTGAAAGGGGTTCAAATAAGAGCTGTTTCAACAAGTGGTCAGGCTTAAAGCCTTTAGTCTCACACGACAGTCGTTTTCTTTCCTTTCTAATGACAGTGGAATTGTCCGGTTGGAATGTTATTGAAGACTTATGATAAAAACATCCTAAAGATTGATTGTATACATCGTTTGACATGTTTCTACGAACTTTAATGGAATTTTGACTTTGTGAGCGCTCTTTGTGCATTTGGATTACTGGACTAAACGCTCAAACAAACAGGAGGTATTTGGACATAAAGATTAACTTTATCGAACAAAAATAACATTTATTGTCTAACATGGAGACCTGGGAGTGCCATCAGATGAAGATCAAAGGTGATTCATTTTAACGCTATTTCTGACTTTTGTGACACCTCTCCTTGTTTGGAAAATGGCTGTATGGTTTTCTGTGGCTAAGCGCTGACCAAACATAATCGCATTGTGTGCTTTCACGGTAAAGCCTTTTTGAAATCGGACACTGTGGCTGGATTAACAAGAAGTTTGTCTTTAAAATGGTGTATCATACTTGTATGTTTGAGGAATTTAAAATTATGAGATTTCTGTTGTTTGAATTTGGCGCCCTGCAATTTCACTGGCTGTTGGCGAGGTGGGACGCTCACGTCCTGAACGATCTCAGAGAGGTTAACATTAGAAGCCTCCTACCTAAGTTTGCTTTATTCACTGCTTTAGCACACTCCGCCAACCTGGATGTCCTAGTCGTGTCTGAATCCTGGCTTAGGAAGGCCTGCACCCTCCCGCCCGCCTAACATCACTACTCTGGACGGTTCTGACTTAGAATATGTGGACAACTACAAATACCTAGGTGTCTGGTTAGACTGTAAACTCTCCTTCCAGACTCACGTTAAGCATCTCCAATCCAAAATTAAATCTAGAATCGGCTTCCTATTTCGCAACAAAGCCTCCTTCACTCATGTTGCCAAACATACCCTCGTAAAACTGACCATCCTACCGATCCTTTGTGTGTAACTCTGTGTTCTTGTTTTTGGTCGCACAGCTTTGCTTTATCTTGGTCAGGTCAAAGTTGTAAATGGGAACTTGTTCTCAACTGGCCTACCTGGTTAAATAAAGGTGAAATAAAATGAAATAATATATATATATTTTTTTTTTAATTAAGGTCTAATTCACGCAGTCAAATCAAATTGTATTTGTCACAAGTGTAGACCTTACAGTGAAATGCTTACAAGCCCTTAACCAACAATGCTTTTAGAAGTTAAGATGTATTTATTTTTTAAATTAAGTAAAAAAATAGATAAGAAAACATTTTAAAATAAAAGTAACAAATAATTAAACAGCAGCAGTAAAATAAAAAGTGAGGCTATATACACGGGATACCGGTACAGAGTCAATGTGCGGGGGCATCGGTTAGTTGAGTTAATATGTACATGTAGGTAGAGTTAAAGTGACTATGCATAGATGATAAACAGAGAGTAGCAGCAGCGTAATAGAGGGGTCTGGGTATCCCTTTGATTAGCTGTTCAGGAGTCTGATGGCTTGTGGGTAGAAGCTGTTTAGAAGCCTTTTGGACCTCGACTTGATGATCCGGTACCTCTTGCCGTGCGGTAGCAGAGAGAACAGTCTATGACCAGGGTGGCTGGAGTCTGACAATTTTTAGGGCCATCCTCTGATACAGCCTGATAGAGGTTCTGCATGGCAGGAAGCTTGGCCCCAGTGATGTACTGGCCTCTGTAATGCCTTGCGGTCGGAGGACGAGCAGTTGCCATACCAGGCAGTGATGCAACCAGTCAGAATGCTCTCAATGGTGCAGCTGTAGAACCTTTTGAGGATCTGAGGACCCATGCCAAATCTTTTCAGTCTTCTGAGGGGGAATAGCCTTTGTCGTTCCCTCTTCACGACGGTCTTGGTGTTGTTTTGGTGTGTTTGGACCATGATAGTTTGTTGGTGATGTAGACACCAAGGAACTTGAAGCTCTCAATCTTTTCCACTACAGCCTGATGAGAATGGGGGCGTGCTCGGTCCTCCTTGTCCTGTAGTCAACAATCATCTCCTTTGTCTTGATCACGTTGAGGGAGAGGGTGTTGTCCTGGCACCACATGACCAGGTCTCTGACCTCCTCCCTATAGGCTGTGTCATTGTTGTCGGTGATTAGGCCTACCACTGTCATTGGCAAACTTGATGGTGTTGGAGTCGTGCCTGGCCATGCAGTCATGAGTGAACAGGGAGTACAGGATGGGACTGAGAACGCACCCCTGAGGGGCCCCCGTGTTGAGGATCAGCATGGCGGATGTGTTGTTACCTACCCTTACCACCTGGGGGCGGCCTGTCAGGAAGTCCAGGATCCAGTTGCAGAGGGAGGTGTTCAGTCCCAGGGTCCTTAGCTTAGCGATGAGCTTTGAGGGCACTATGGTGTTGAACGCTGAGCCTGTAGTCAATGAATAGCATTCTCACATAGGTGTTCCTTTTGTCCAGGTGGGAAAGGGCAGTGTTGAGCCCGGAACATTTTCCAGTCAGTACTAGCCAAACCGTCCTGTAGCTTCGCATCTGCTTCATCTGACGACTTTCTTATTGACCAAGTCACTAGTGCTTCCTGCTTTTGCTTGTAAGCAGGAATCAGGAGAATATAATTATGGTCAGATTTGCCAAATGGAGGGCGAGGGAGAGCTTTGTACACATCTCTATGTGTGGAGTAAAGGTGGTCTAGAGTGTTATTCCCCTCTGGTTGCACATTTAAAATGGTGATAGAAATTAGGTAAAACTGATTGGAGTTTTCCTGCATTAAAGTCCCCGGCTGCTAGGAACGCCACCTCTGGATTAGCGTTTTCCTGTTTGCTTATGGCCGTATACAGCTCATTGAGTGCAGTCTTAGTGCCAGCATCGGTCTGCTGTGGTATACTGACAGCTACGAAAAATATAGATGTAAACTCTCTTGGTAAATAGTGTGGTCTACAGGTTATTATGAGATACTCTACCTCAGGTGAGCAAAACCTTGAGACATCCTTTGATTTCATGCACCAGTTGTTGTTTACAAATATACATAGACCCAGAAACGGGGACTGAAAAACTCCTTGCAATACCCTGCCGCGTTCTGGATTACTGTGAGGTTCACTACATCGATTCAGAGACCCAAAGAAGTGTGTCGCGGACAGCAATGAGGCCAAACAATCTGAGTAGTGTGGTAGGCTATGGAGGATCCACATGATGGCGGTGGTTCATCACGGATAGACCATTTCTCTAAGCTAATAGAACTTCCTATGTTGTGAGTAACAGTCTCACGGAGTGTTTATGCTACAAATGTTGCCTACAATTTATCTTTCTGGTTTACAGTTAATATCATTATCGTCCTAGATTGAGCAGATTTATAGTCCAAGTTTATCATTCTGTTTTCACTTTTATAACCGCAATAGTTGGTCATTATAGGCCTCAACAGGTGTGTTCGTGCCATGCGTGATGGGCACAACCCAAAGTGTTACTTTGGTATAAATCATAATAATGATGACACAAGCTGTCTCCCTTTGGTGTTTATTCTCTGCGTATATTCCTGCTTTGTGGAATTAGACAGTTCATGAGAAAAGGTAATCTCTTCTCTTTACGAGTATAATGATCAGCCTGTCTTTGATGTTTTTTGTTGCTCTGTCATGTATGACATGTCATCGCTGTCGTATCAAAATGTATATGGTCATGGCTATATTTGGCGTTGGTAAAACGTTCTTATTCTGGTTGGAGCGTCAGTGCTCGGAAGGACCTCGGGACACTTCACACGGATGAAGGCCTGGTTTAGGGAGGAGGGAGATTTTATTATTTGATCAACTTTGTTCTAAAGTTTAGTGTTCTATTTGGGGTGCACTACCAGCCGTTCACTTTATTTGATTCGATAAGCAAAGACTATACGAAACGCATTGATTTAAAATATTCTGACAGTCGTCACGTTTTGGTCATTGTATATTTAAAAGATTTCAGACATAATGTAAGTAAAATGACCTAGTAGAATGTGAACGGATTGGGTTCATGGTCTAAAAGACGGAAGGTATTGAATTATCTTAAAAACACTCAAACGTAATTATGCTCCAAGATACCCGCCTGTTGGAAAAGGAGGCTTCGTGGGTGGGAGACAGATAGGTATGCCGTACTTTCTATAAAACATAACAAAAAAAATAGGTGTATTCTATTTTCCAAAAGTATACATGTTCAAGTTGAAAAAGACTTAAGACAAATAGGGACCAATCTTGATTTTACTTGGAAAGGTTTCGGGACAAAATATAATATTTGGAAATATTTATGCTCCGAATGAAGAGGACCCAGACTTCTTCCTTCAATTTAACAAAATAATATTGGATTTCGGTTATTTTCCTTTGATTCCTTTGGTCCCTGATGCAATTTTAGATATATCATAAAGACAAGTTTTGGATCTATGGACTGATCAATCCAACCGCTGGTTATTTTCGAATAGGCACACTGTTTATTCACGCATCGAATATTGATATAAAAACCATCATATCATTATAGGGGCGGCTGGTAGCCTAGTGGTTAGGGTGTTAGGCCAGTAAACGAAAGGTAAAAATCTGTCGTTCTGCCCCTAAACAAGGCAGTTAACTCGCTGTTCCTAGGCCATCATTGTAAATAAGAATTTGTTCTTGCCTAGTTAAATAAAATAAAATATCGAAGTAAACTTGGAGTCACGCGATGATACGGTATTTGCTCCTCCCACTATGACTCGGGAAAACATGCAGTTTATTAGGCTACAGATCAAATAGTTATGATGAACTTTACAAGGCGGGAAAAGTGCACGGTGATCTTGATGCTCCTTTCCAATTAATATCGAGGGTGACATATTGTGACATGATGGTCAGTGCTTGACTGCCGTTTGACACTTAGCCATAATAATCTCATCATGTAGACTAGCCTACCCACACTGTATCTGCAAACTGTTGCACTCTAGTCATGTGCCAAGACCAGCGTGGGCACATTTGCTACTTAATTCAGTAGAAATTAAAATGCGACGGAAACCCATTGAATTTAAGATTTTTATTCGGTAGGCTACATGTTGTGTGCCACGTCATCAAGCGCTGATTTATATCCGCAACATGTCCATTTGGTGGAAACACACCACTAGTGGTATAATGGCAAGAACAACAAACGTATGCGGAATTTAGAATATTCGTATGAAAATATGTTGCCAATTGGATGGAAGCCTACCTACAGTCCCAATACTTTTGGAACTCACTGTATGACTCTGGTCGTGGCTAAATCTGGTGTAAACAATGCACGTTCATGAGATTTGATGCTTCATAATCATGGTTGCTTGCCAGCGACCTTTGCCAGGCTGTGTAGATTATTTTGCCCTTCTCACGTAGTAGCCTATCCCGACCAAAAGCCCTTCACCTGTCTAATCATCAATCAATGTGATTTTGTTTAACTGAATCAGTCTCCGTCGGTATATTTCGTTATTTGATCTCTGCCTGGGCAAATAAGTGAAAGTACGAGGTAGCTAATCTATTCGTTTGCTAATGCATCACTGATCAGACACATTTATCATGCTATATGTAGCATATATCAAGTATATTATTTTACTATTGATTTGCGCATAGACAACTCGAAAAGCCCCGGAACAAAATACTTAAATACTTTTGAAAATATAGATTGCAATTATTTTCGGTGCCCGTCACCCTACGCCTGATCCCTACTAAGCGTAGAATAGGCTATACGCCCAGGTGTAGCTCATTGAAAAGAGTTTACACCCAGATGGTTCCTATTTGCACCAAACCTGAAATATATTTACTTGTATAATATCTCAATTGTATTATGTACATTTAATAATATTATACGTGTTATTGATACCTAATTAGCAGACAATAGGGTTAACAGACATGGATTTCTGAAATAGCCTATTCACTGACCTCAATACATGAATGTAATATAGATTTAATAAAATACATTCAATTAAATAGATAAACACTCACTCATTAAACTTGTATTCACAAAGTTATCTACTCAAACGTATCATATCTACATGTAAGGACATTAAATATTTATTTTTCAATTAATTTATACTCACTTCGTATCATTTTTACTGTCTCTCCTGAGAATCACCTGGTCCCAGTTGTCTGTATAGTATAAGGTGCAGATCGCCATCTATACCTCACTTTATACAAACTCTATATTTCCATTGAGCTCCCACCGTCTCCAGGAGTGTGCACTTGTTCACGCCCCGTTATGCATTTAGAAGCATTGGATTAGTGCAAGCATGGCTGGAGGAAGGTTCCACCATATTCCTCAACTCTCACACCATTCAGTTAATTTAAAATTCATGGGGGGGAGGGGGAAGTGTGCAAAAGGATAGAATGTCGTTATAGAGCCTATGGTGCGGTCCGATGGTTACGGTCCAAACGCTTAAAAGACAACCTCGTCCACTTACCCTCGCCTTATGCCCTTGGGGAATCCCCGTCGCCAACTTGGAGGGTGGTCCAAATGATTAGCCAAGCAAGACAAATTTGCAACGTAAGCCCCTCAGCCCTAGTTTAGTCGGCTTTGCGAGTGATCAATTATGTTCACTCCGGGGCCTGAAACTCCCCATAAGAAAAGTCCGCGAAAACTTAAAAACGACATCAATGGAGAAGTCAACATACAAGTAAGTGTAAGTTAAAACGAATGCAAATAAATTAAAATGTTGCTACTACGTCAAAAGCAATTGTTTTTGTTTGGTTATCTTTTGGAAATTGTAGAAATACATTTTTTTCCTTCATCAGAAGTTCCAGCTAGGCAGGCTAACGTCAGCTAACTATCTATCATATATTAAATAATGTAAGTAGACATGCACTCATAATTGACTGTAGCACAAAGCGCCCACAAGCTACCGATGGCTGAAAACAGTCATCGCAGATTGAATGTGTGACGAATTTCCGACCAAAATCATTCCTTCCTCGTCGCTTTTTTTACTTGAAAATAATAATATTAACAACAAATATTTGTTAAATATATATATATATATAAATAATATACTAAGGACAATTGGGCTAGGGGGTACAATATCACATTACACAAGGACCATAAGGGACATACATACATACACGTATTATTCTAACAGCTTTTTTGTTAGTATTTGTCCTAAAATAGTTCAATTTATTTTGGTAAGGAAAGAAAATGTGGTGTTTTGTTTGTAAATTTACATTTGTGAATGTAAAATTTGGCCAAAAGAATAATGAAATTAATTACATACATTTTCAGCATATTTCGATCATAGGTAAAGAATCCATGCAGTACATCTCCCCACAATAGTGTAAAATCGTCGTAAATGTGTTCAATTATAAATCAACTGAGTCTTGCCACAGTTTCCTTACATGAATACAATGCCAAAAAAGATGCAACACCGTTTCTGGGTGGTCATTACAAAATCTACAATTTGAATTTGTTTTCCTTAAACTTCTTCATATAGTGGTTGGCAGGATAATATTTATGAACGATTTTAAAGGACACTTTAATTTTGTTAACAAGTAGGTATGTGTGTGGCAACATCCAAACTTTTTTCCTATAAGGCATGACATAGATACAAGGTTCATATTGCTCTGTTGTTGAATGGACCAAAAGAGAAACAAATCTTTCTTACTGATGAGTCAACAGGGTTAATGGAAGGTAGGGTCTGAGGGTCAGGTTCCTGAATAATAAAGCAACACCTGAGGGAATGGCATCTAAAACAATTGTAAAATCTTTAGGCGTTACAGGGACCTTGTAAAATGAATAGAATTCCTTATCCTTATAACTAAGTTTTAAAAAACTCTGCATTTACAAGTTGGCTCACCAATAGGATATTATTTCAGAACCAATATTCTAATAACAAATAAGTATTTTTATACAATATCTCGATTATTCCATATATAATATCTGTGTGGAGAAAAACCATATGATTATAAATTAAAAGGATCATGACAAGAAAACCTGCTGATGAAAAGCAGAAAGTTTCACTGGAAATTTGTCAATATTATAATTGCAAACCAACATGAAGTTAAGGTCACCGAAAGTAGAGAAGTCATGAGGAATAAAATTCCACATAGAAGTGTGTGTCGTCTTAGTAATTGTTTTATCCAATTGATCTTAAGTATTATTTGAGGTAGTAAAGTCCAGATAATTCAGCCCACCATACTCGTTCATTACAACAGTTTTCCTAATGTAATGGGTATGGTTTCTCCACAGCAAGGTGAAAAGCATCCGGTCTATCTCCTTGCTTATTTTACCGTCAAGATAAAGATAGAGCGCCATATGTTAGCCTAGAGATACCGTCAGCCTGTGTTTTGTTCAAAGAAATCACCCCAGCCAGTGGTTGAGCATTATGTATTACCTGTAGTTAAATCGGAAACAGCACGTTCGTTGTGCAGCGATTAATTATGTTGATGGCTGTCGATGGTCAAATCTGTAGCATGAAAACAACTGTGTTAGCAGTGAGTTTGTGACCACTAAGTCGGTGCATGCTAGCTAACACACTTATATACAGCAGTCATATACCAAAGCACATCCCAGAAAGCCCCTCAATCCCTAACATGTACCATCTACCCACACATGTATAAATCAGCAATGTACAGCAAATGTGTACACATTTTAAAATATAAACATAGAATACAGTATTCAGAACGTGACCTACCCCTTTGCATCACATTTTCATACTGGGGAGACCTGACCTTCGATCTCCCCCTTTCTGCAAGCGGGGCCAATAACAACACGCCTTAATGTCATGGGAATTGAACCAACCAATAAGAATGCTTGAACATGAAATACATTTCTTTAGAAGCAAGTGGAAACATAACCAACCATAAACAACCAGGCGCAGCGGAAGGACCTAAAAGTTGTCAAAGACCCCAGCCACCCCAGTCATTGACTGTTCATTCTACTACCACATGGCAAGCGGTCCTGGAGTGCCAAGTCTAGGACAAAAAGGCTTCTCAACAGTTTTTACCCCCAAGCCATAAGACTCCTAAACAGGTAACCAAATGGTTACCCGGACAATTTGCATTCTGTGCCTCCCCCAACCCTTATTTTACGCTGCTGCTACTCTCCGTTTATCTTATATGCATAGTCACTTTAACTATACATCCATGTACATACTACCTAAATTGCCCCGACCAACCAGGAACATCCGCCTTTAAATTTCAATCACGGTTGAAAAATCGACCTTTCGCAAAGCGGTTGGAATAGAGCCCTAATCTCTCCTCAGAAGCAACAGTGACGGTCAAAAACAACTTGATTGCCGTGGCAACATCAGGGAAACAGGGAAGGAGGGAGTGGTGCTTCAAATACAGCAGTTCAGCAACATCTTTAATTGCCGGTCACAACACATTATGGAAAGAGATTAACTGTATGAATCAAATGTTTAAATTGTCACATGCTTCGTAAACACGTGTAGACTGACAGTAAAATGCTCACTTACTGCCCTTCCCAACAATGCAGAGATAAAAATATAAACAATAGAAAAATAACACCAAGAATAAATACAGAATGAGTAACGATAAGTGTACCAGTACTGAGTCGATGTGCAAGGGTACGAGGCAATTGAGGTAGATATGTTCACTGAACAAAAATATAAAACGTAACATATGAAGTGCTGGTCCCATGTTTCATGAGCTGAAATAAAAGATCACAGAAATGTGGCACCTAGCAGTGCTATTTTGACAAGGCCTGGAATGTCATATGGTCATGGTCTTTCCGGGGTTCATCTTCATCCAGGCATCACGTTCAGCACTTTTGAAATGGACAGCAACAGAATTCAGAACATGGGCTATTCTTACAGTATTATTCCTGTACACCAAGTCAGAACAGTAGGATAAATGACAGCGGCTCATAAGAAAATGAATGCTCTCAATGAACAATATTCGATGACAGTTCTCTAAAACAGTCTATAGTCTACATGTGCACCCCCAAGTCAAAACAGTAGGCTAAGTTCTGAGGGGGAGACACACGGGCTACTAACAGCTTACTACACAACATACACTTAGTGTTAGTTTCTTAGCTACAGTATACACATCACCCTGGCACATCACTGTTGCAGAGGCATACAATACATATTTTGGAACATACCGGGGGAGGGCTAAGGCATTAATTAAGTCAGTTCTCATTTTATACATTCAATTACATTTCTCTGACATTGTGCTCGTGATTGACATTACATTTACATTTAAGTAGAGGCTCTTATCCAGAGCGACTTAAATACTGTACATGTTCATATTGTTTTGTATTTCATATTTCTCGAGATTTGATAAAGTAATACTGGGAATATAATTGAGATGCAACTTAATCAACCTATATGTAGACGTACATGGGTTCAGAGTGATCTCTTTATGGATAGTGATAAGGTTAAAGAATTATGACTGTCTACAGGATCTGGGAGATAGAAAAAGATTGGCATACATTAAAGCCACGAGGAGAGAGGAGCGGAAATAAATTCATATAAGAGGTACTAATAGCAAAGCCATAAAGACACTAAGAGAAAAGCACGAGCATTCTACCGATTCGGCTCAAATATGGGAATAAAATCTAATCATGGATACAATTCGGTTCTGCTGAAAGACACATTCCGATCTTAGAAAATTCAGGAAAGTAATTGTGACTTGGCACAATGATATAAAAGAAGAATCATTAACTCAATACACCAGCGTATTGATGTTAGAGTTCTATCCGCGTAATCGCACTGACCGTGCCATTTGTGAAGTAATTTGAGTATGGACGTTGTTAAATGGGGTACTTGGTAAATTCGCTCTGTCTTTTTCCGGCTGAATATGGCCGGTGTTGGTAAACGATAGGGAAATGCTGTTAATAATTACAATTACGTTAACAGCAACACAGTTAGTCACCATTGTTTTGAATAAACATGTAAAAAGCCTAACCACCTCTGCTACGTGAGTAGAATGGAGAGTGAAGAGGTGTTTCTTGTTTGTGTCTGGAAGTAGTGCTAGCTAGCAAGCTAGCCAATTTAAGCCAATTGGCTTGGGTGTGAGGCAGATAAAGTATTATATTCAGTTCATTTTCACAATTTGCAGTTTTTAGAATTTTAAACACTTGAGAGTTTGAAATTGGGATATTTTGCTAGAGACAAGGGCATTCCCGGACATAGATAGCCAACATAGAAATTAATATTAACATTTGGAAAATTCCCAAAACAAATATTTATCATTTTAAAATTCCCCTAACTATGGTTTTAGCTCAAATGCAACATTTTTTTTCAACAATTTATTTATTTATTTTTTAAATAAGTGTTGTCTCGACCTTCTTGCCCAATAATGTTTGAACCATGTTCTGTTCGGTTGCTGCCATGTTGTGTTGCTACCATGCTATGTTGTTGTCCTATGTCTCTCTTTTATGTAGAGTTATGGTGTCTCTTGTCGTGATGCGTGTTTTGTCCGATATTTTTATTTCAATTCCCAGCCCCCATCCCCGCAGGAGGCATTTGCCTTCTGGTAGGCCGTCAATATAAATACGAATTTGTTCTTAACTGACATGCCTAGTTAAATAAAAGGTTTAAAAAATAATTAAGGATTGTATTTACTTTCAATAATCCCTGAACTAAATTACTTCAGCTGCATTGCATGGCAAATCTCTAACATTACTACAGTAAAGAACAATGACAAGTGATTGACTTTGAAATCTATTTTTAAAACCTCTTAGATGTTAAATCCCCCATTTGGGACTTTGAGTGGTTCTGGAATGGTCCCTACTGATATTTTGGTGTACAAGGCACTTTAGGAGTGACACGTCACATTTTCAGGTCCAACCCAAAAAATAATACATTTTCTCTCCCTCTGAGTGACTGAACCCAACCTGGGATAAAAGCATATTAAAAAGGGGACAGTCTAGCGATTTCAGCAATCGTTGTTTCATCTCGCTGTGATACTCTGTCAAATTTAGAGCCCAGATAAAATGTATTTGAAATTATTCCAAATAGTATTTGAATCCAGGTATGACTTAAACAAGCAGCCTGTCTCATATATAAAAGGATGATTACAACAAAGCCCTATTAGTCATTAGCGACATGCTAACTTGGTCAGAAACGTTGGTTAGGCTGATAGATAGTCTTTCTTCAGGCAAATTTGTTATGATGACTAACTAGGCTAGTACTGATAGAGAGACAAGACCTGTCAGTATATACAGTATATAGGTGAATGGCAGTAGTTGACAAGATTGCTGTATACGGTAGCATGTAGGACACTAGATGTATATAACCACGCACCATGAGTCAGTATGCCCATGAACGATAACAGGGGGAAGATCAACCATAAAACTGGATATGTACCATGTATGCGGTGCCTCCACCTGGGGCTGCCACCTAATACGCATAATCACGTGAACGGTTAGATAGGCAGGCTTGTACTCCTTGTGACTAATCCATTTGTTCCATTGTGCCAGGCAAGCTCAATCAAGACCAGATAAAAGTATTTTAAATTATTCCAAGTAGTATTTGAACACAACCAGCTTCCTCCCATATATAAGGATGAGCCAGACTGCTCTGTGGTCCCCCGGCACACAAAGCTCAACTATTGATTAGGCCTAAACCTACGTTTTTAGACAAGAATATTATTTTACCTGGGCTACAGCAACACCGTGCAATAAGGAACGTTTTATTGTTATCAAGGGAGTACACGTGCATTGTCTATAGGCTGTAAACTGTGGTGATAAGATCATTTGAATAACCGCTCAAACTTCCTGTTTTGTTTCATGTCGAAATAACTGCATAGCCTACAGCCTAGGCCTGATCATGCAACCATTTGTATCAGTTTGAGTCTATTCGAAAGTTTCGAAAGTCCAGAAAGGCACATTATCAGTTCACTCATGGTGTATTTTGTCAGAATGTAGCCCGGTGTTAAGATAGGCAAATACTACAAATGTTTTGCCCCCCTCCCTACATCTACCCCTAATTTCTAATCTACGATGTTCATTTCTGTTAATGCATTCAATATAGTAGTCATTTACCGTTTGGTCTCATTGTCGGAGTGGATATGTGTCTTGCAGAACCCACAACTATGCTACACTTGTGAGAAACAAGTTGTTTTTCATTACATTTACGAGTTTTGTCCATTTATTCGTCGTCTTTCGTTTGAAGCGCTTCTGTCAATGTTTAGTAAGGACGCGAACCAGGATTACCGTATAGCAGTAGGACTAGTCTACCTGGTCTGCGCGCAAATGTAGACCTATAAAATATTCCCATTTGGGGGATAGCTGATTTAGTATTTCTGATTGTCTTAACTCACCACCACTAATGAGCTGTGGAGCTTCTCAAAGTGAATTCCCTTCACTTGAAACGGCAATTAAACAAAGTCTTTTTTTAAAAGAATCAATTGAGAAGGAAATTAGTTTCTCAAAGTATTTGAACAATATTTCCATCCCCCTCCCTTTCGATAACCACTCGGCCTGAAAGGGAACAATGCAATGCTCTAATCCAGTGGGAAAAAAACAGATTACTTCTTATCCCTTGCAACAACAAAACAAATTCTTCAGCGGTGTCTGTCCTGAGCTCATTGGCGTGGGAAACTGAGGGCCCAGAATATTTTATACAATAGTTCAAGTTGCTAGCAAGTTTTGGGGCGACTCAGTTGAGTTGATCAAATGTTTCAAGATCTTTGCCGACAGGCCATGCGTAGCCAATGTGATTTGTAGGATATTTATTTTTAATCAGTATATTTTCTACCTGCAGGCTTCAATGTTTTTATTGGTTGGCTTTATGCATGTTATTACATAGTTGGCATTAGTCACTTGTATAATTTAATTTAATTTAGAATGTAGATCAACCACAGACAATGAGTTAAAGACTATGAAATGACTGTTCCACTAAGATGTGCATATGAAAATCATAACTGGCACGCAGATTGGTAGAAGTGGTAAGATAAATTGGCACTAGGAATGGACAAAGTTTCCGAACCCTGGCTAATACCGGCAACTTCAGGAGCATAAAGGTAGAATCTGCGAAGGCCAGCAGAAGGAGGGTCAGGAACAGGTATTTTTCTTCTGGTTAGGCTCTCTTGAGCTCTGGCTCTGTAACGTGTACGCTAAGAATCGGGAAGCAAGTACAAGGAGTGAATTTAATAAATAATGGAATGAAACACGAGTAGCAAACAGACAATGGCTGCGTTTCAAACTCATCGGACACAACCTCGTCCACAACCTCGCCTTATGCCCTTGGGGGAATCCCCGCGGCCTCATTTGTCGACGGTCCAAATTATTAGCCACGCAAGGGAACTTTGCAACGTATGCCCCCCCAGCCCTGTTTTTTTTTAATGGAGTTTGTGAGTGTACAATTATGTTCACTTCAGGCCTGACAAATTACTCAAGGGCTGCATTCCAAACACTTAAAATACACACACACCCTATCCCTTCAGCCCTCAAATTAAGTGGACACTTCTGATGAAGTATCATTACGTCTGACGAGTATATACTTGCAGGGCAAGGGAGGAATGAATGCATTTTAAATGGACCGCCCTTGCCCGGAAATTCATCACTCGTTCGTCCCATGGCAATTGTGTTTTCAGGTACAGGTAGCATATTGTTGCTTTATATGCACTATACAGGCCACGAGGTGAATATAATTGTACAATCGTAAACGTTGCAAACGTTCCTTGCTTGGCTAATCATTTGGACCAACACAAATACAGTTGAAGTTGGAAGTTTACATACACCTTCGCCAAATACATTTAAAGTTTTTTTTTTTTTTTTTTTAACAATTCCTGACATTTAATTCTAGTAAACATTCCCTGTCTTAGGTCCGTTAGGATCACCACTTTATTTTAAGAATGTGAAATGTCAGAATAGTGATTTATTTTATATTTTATTTCTTTCATCACATTCCCAGTAGGTCATAAGTGTATTTACACTCAATTAGTATTTGGTAGCATTGCCTTTCAAATGTTTAACTTGGGTCAAATGTTTTGTGTAGCCTTCGACAACAAGTTAGGTAAATTTTTGGCCATTCCTCCTGACAGAGCTGGTGTAACTGAGTCAGGTTTGTAGGCCTCCTTGCACATGCTTTTTCAGTTCTGCCCACAGATTTTCTATAGGATTGAGGTCAGGGCTTTGTGATGGCCACTCCAATACCTTGACTTTGTTGTCCTTAAGCCATTTTGCCACAACTTTGGAAGAATGCTTGGGGTCATTGTCCATTTGGAAGACTAATTTGCGACCAAGCTTTAACTTCCTGTTTGATGTCTTGAGATGTTACTTCAATATATGCACATAATTGTCCTGCCTCATGGTGTCATCTATTTTGTGAAGTGCACCAGTCTCTCCTGCAGCAAAGCACCCCCACAACATGATGATGCCACCCCCGTGCTTCACGGGTTGGGATGGAGTTCTTCAGCTTGCAAGCCTCCCCCTTTTTCCTCCAAACATAACGATGGTCATTATGGCCAAACTGTTCTATTTTTGTTTCATCAGACCAGAGGACATTTCTCCAAAAAGTACGATCTTTGTCCCCATGTGCAGTTGCAAACCATAGTCTGAATATTTTATGGCGGTTTTGGAGCAGAGGCTGCTTCCTTGCTGAGCGGCCTTTCATGTTATGTCAATATAGGACTCGTTTTACTGTGGATATAGATACTTTTATACGTGTTTCCTCCAGCATCTTCACAAGGTCCTTTGCTGTTGTTCTGGGATTGATTTGCACTTTTCTCACCAAAGTACGTTCATCTCTAGGACACAGAACACGTGTCCTTCCTGAGCGGTATGATGGCTGCGTGGTCCCATGGTGTTTATACTTGTTCATCTGTGCAAACAATAGTAAGCGTGGTACCTTCAGGCGTTCGTTGATTTCTTTTGATTTTCATATGATGTCAAGCAAAGAGGCATCCAAGTTTGAAGGTAGGCCTTGAAATACATCCACAGGTACACCTCCAATTGACTCAAATGATGTCAATTAGCCTATAAGAAGCTTCTAAACCCATGACATCATTTTCTGGAATTTTCCAAGCTGTTTAAAGGCACAGTCAACATAGTGTATGTAAACTTCTGACCAACTGGAATTGTGATACAGTGAATTATAAATGAAATAATCTGTAGGTAAACAATAGTTGGAAAAAGCAGCCCTAGTAGAAAGCAGGAAATGAGCTTTAGAAGCGCAAAATATATGAGTGAGGACCCCCTGCCAGGTTAAGTTGGTTGCGCCCCTGTATTTTACATTCAGCAAACAAAGAGCAAGCCTACATCTCACAAGCTATTAGTAATTAAAATATATCGAAATAAGTGTCCAACAAGTTTTTGTAGTATGGCTTTTCCTGGGACTCCACAACATTTAAGAGGAATAGCCGAGGCAGCGGAGAGACCAGGTTCCTATACAAAGTGGAAATGTAGTTTCCATCAACCTCACTCATGCTGCGCGCAATGTAATTTCAGAGAACGCCGTTCGTAGGCAGAGTAGTGAGTGAAACCATTCAGAAACGGGTGTGATGTTTATTTTCCTTATGTGTTTAATATTGACTACCATTGTACTAAGGTTGGCAATACCTAAAGTCTTCAGACTTTTTTTTTTGATTATTTTCCCAGTGATTCATTTGTAAATTGGTCGGTGCCGGAACAAAAAGTGAGCCGTTAAGGGGGTGACCTGGGAGGCTATGAGGTAGACTACCTGAATGCATATAAAATATATATATTATAATAAAGCATTGCATGCATTATCATTGCTTTTGTGTACTGGCATAGAGCAGTAGAGTAGAGAGAGAGGCGCTTGCAGAAGTTGCGCGCGCACACACAGGTGGGACATTTCTTTCAGCCTATGGTCCTGGAAGAAAATGTTGCCTTTGGAAACGCATTTCATGCAATTCTAAATACTTTTAGATGACTGGAGACTTTAGCAGAATATTTTAATACCTCACAAATTGTCTAAATGACAGGCTATACTTTGACACTGACAAACTGAGATCAATAAACACGACCTTGTCTTGAATCCATCAATAGCCCAGACCTAGGTGTGTGGAGAAACACATATTGTACAATATGAGGAGGAAGTTATAGTCCTAAAAAAGCTTTTCAGTTTCACTGACTCACCCAATGATGCCCATGCCACCTTTCGGCGATGACCGATGCGCTCATGCAAAAACCTTTAAAAACAACGCTGTTCGCTCAATTGGCCTATTTGGAAGTTGATAGCTTCGTATCCTATAGACAGACTCGTGACCTCTTTTCAACAGGATCTGTGTTTTCCCACGATTGTATTTGAAACCACGCGAAAGGCCTGGATTGGCTGCATGCTGTTCGCTGACAGATTTGACGCACCTTCATGACTGTAGCCATGCCTTGTGATTGGGCTACAGACAATCCACAGCTAGGCAATTAACAAAAATAAGTATAGGCCTACTCCAGGTGTATTATTCGGAATTATTTAATTTATTTCTAAACAGACAGCTGCAATTCTATAACTTTGGCAAATGTATTCACATTAATAAAGGATGCTGCGGCACCTCCATCACGCTTTCCGCGGCTTGGATTCTATAAGAAAATCCATGATGACGTGCAACGCTGGAGAGATGAAGGTTGCACGCTCATGTCTATCAGAGCCGGGAGCGAGAGAGATCATAGAAAGTGAACCCCATTATAGTTCTGTGATAGTTACCGGCGCGCTTCTGGTTGGTCTATATAGGCTCAAATATTCCGCAAACCATTTACTCGGGCCAGTACAATACGAATACATTTGAAGAAAATCAGGCACTGTTTTCAAATTACGTTTTTTAAGGGGCAGCCAGGAGAATTAAAGAGGAGTCAACTTGAATTAACTCGGATTGCTTTTATTATAATTTTTACATTGCAAACATTGACAATTATTTTTCATGCCACTTTAAAATAACAATTAGTGGGTTCTGAGTGCTTCGACCCTATGAGCTGCACTTCCAAACCTCCTGCCAAATGTTATTGCTAGCAGGTGATTTATTTGTAATTCAAGCCTTCTTTAATGAATTATTAAGTGAATGTTTATTTTCTTACTACCTTAAAAGCTTTATATAAAAAGGGTTGTACTTGAGCTCTGTGTTTATGGATTGATGTCGCTTCACATTAAGGGCATGTATCATTACTGTTGCTCCTATCTAACCAGTGAACGTGTGGCTCTGACCATCCTGTCAATGCCTGTCGTCAGTTTTTGGTATTTTTTTTACTGCGGGTATGCTTTACTGTAATTTTGTTATTTTTTGTTATTTTTCTAATTGTGTTATTCTGAGACAAGTGAATGTCATGTCATCACTGTTTGATAGCTTTTACTGCAGATAACAAAACAACCAAGTCAACCTGAAGGGTGGGTGTCCGTGTGCCGTTCTTCTGGGTTGCTACAGGAAGTTGGTTACACGTCATTGCGCAACAGAACAATAAACGTTTCTTCACTTATCTACTAAATCATATCACTTATATGTACATGTAGTGACATTAAATTAGTATTTTTTTTAATTGACTTGTAACCATTGTGTAGAGTTTTGACTGCTGTTTCTGAAAATCACCTGGTCCCAGTTGTCTGTACAGTATAATGTGCACCTACAGTAGCTGTCTATGCCTGTCACTTTCTACAACATGTTTCCATTTAGCTCCAACACCCCTCTGCATGCAAAAGCACTGGAACAACAGCACAGTAACACCTGTCTGCCTCTCCCTCTCCTGCTGCTGCTTTGTCTCTAAGGAAATATTACATCCACTGTGTTCCCAACCAACCACTCCCAGTCCCTGCATGCAAATCCACAAGATGCAATTCCTCCCCTACCAACCAACCACATCTCCTACCAACACAACAACAACACCCGCCTCCCTGATCTCAAAACCCAGAACCAAATCTTGCAGACGTTGGGAGTGGGCGACTACTGCCTCCCCATGGACACGCTGCAGGCAGGGCCTCTGTTTATCAGTCTCATCTTCTTGTCTTCTACTTTTTGTTTCTTCTTTAAACTGCTCCAATGATTATTCCTCTATGATGGTGTTCTCCATGCTGTACATCTGCATAGCCCTTGAAAGGGGTTCACCTAGGGGTCATGATAGGGGCTGTAGCAAATGTGTGATGTATTATAATAACTGATTATGCTTATGTGGATTAATAGAAGGGGAGGGGTCATAAGACCCATCCCTCCTTACATTTATAGGGTCCTAGACTACAGATGAACAATATATATATACACTATGGGGTTTAATATTGTTCCACAGTACTTTTCTAGGCTCTCTGCCTCTTATGAAGAAACTGTCTGAGCAATGTGTGACTGTGAAGACAGAACTCTGCAGGGGAGTATAAGAGATAGGAGACTAGTTAGACATTCCACTACAAATCAACTTGAACATTTACTGCTAAGCGTTTAGATGACACAGTAAAAGCCTTGTTTATATAGCTTTGTAGGCAGGGTTTGGTCTCATGAGTAAAAGACAATGACGTAGGCAGTGACATCACTAGGGCTGGACTTTGGGTTTAATAAAATAACATGGGACCTTTGCTTTGATGCAGAACTTACTCGGAAACATGCGTGCCATGTTCCTGTTGTCAACTTCTGTCTGCAATTGCATTAATAAAGGTTTTTGAATGATTTAATTAAAGATATTGTCATAATGCCAATTTCACCAAATGAGCCAATGATTGACAAGGAACAAGGAAACGAACACCAATACCCTTTATGTCATATTTCCTTGTGCTACAGGCTACTGCTGTATAAATAGACTATTGTTGATCTGTTTTACTTCCTCTACACTGAATGAATTTAGTCAACAATCAACATGTTCTGCGTTCCTTCATAAGACTGCGGTGTATTCACTAGGAACCAAACGGAAGCAAACAGCCAAAACAAGGAGGGATTCATCTAAACTTGTCCAATAAGAAACACTTGTTTTCGTTCCAAAAAAATGTTTTACTACAGTGTGCACTAATGAATACACCCCTGCTGTAATATGACCCAAATATAGAGTTTGGATGACCTATTTCCCTTTAAAGATTTGTGGGGTTCAGTCCGAGTAGAGCAGGACAACATCTCCCCCTACTGTAGGTCTGTGTGAACTGCTTGCTCTCCTGGACTGTCCTCAACCACTGTTATCGTTATACCACTCTAGGACTAGGGATAGTTTCCCAGACACAGTCACAGGTTAAACCTAGTCCAGGTCAAAAAAGCGTTCTCCATGGAGATTCTGTATTGAAAGAGCTATTTAGTCCAGGACTAGGCTTATTCTGTGTCTGGGAAACCATCCCATTGAGAATAAAACCAGGATACATTTAAATGTCAGACGCCACGACCACAGATGTAAAAGAAGTATCCTCATTTTAATGTCTAAAATGTAAACTGATGTAAAACACGGCCAAGGTTTTAAACCGGGGATGGACAACTGGTGGACCGCGGGCCTCCTTTTGAAGGACTTCGGATCAATTTCAACTAAATTTTTTAGATTTTTAGGAAGTCAGTAGGGGTCTCAAGTTACTGTTGTGAGTTAGAATAGTAGAATACACAAAGTGCAATTTCAAAATGTGGTTGTGCATCAGCAGTTTCTCCTCTTATGTCAGTCACTGATAGTCAATCAATTAGCCCATGTCAGCATATTTTTGTTAATATATATTGCTATCTTAGCTGGACCCTAAATTATCTAAACTTGTTAACATGGTCAAATTAACGGCCCCGGGGTCCCCAGTGATTTTTGTTAGTCAATCACTCAGATATAATATTAAAAACTGCAAACATTTCTCTCTAAAATGTGTAGAGATGCAGGAAATTAGTCATGTGGGGCCACAGTTGCTTGGGTCTGCATGATGAGTGAATGGTTTGTGTCCCCCACCCCCATCAAAGTTGCCCTTCACTGTTTTAAACAACGCAGCAACACCGAATTACACTAGAATGCCATAGCACACTTTACAGACAGATACAGCAACCGTCTGAGCGGTTGGCTTCTGAGTCCTCACCCGCTACGGACTTATACCGACTCTACTTTAGTCTGACCCACTACAGGCGGTCCGGCAAGAACCAGGCAGACGTGTTCACATCCAGAGTTTTGTCCTCTGGTTTAATTCACACATTACCACACACATAGAGGAAGTGATCTTTGTGATACCTAGGATGGACTTGAGGTTCTAAAGGTATTAAACATATACACATGACAGTATTAATATACTTGTACATGCAATAGAAATATATATAACAGGAATGAAAAGGACATTCACATAGCAGCATATACACATCAACATATGTATATCACAGGAGATTGGGGAGAACGGCCTGGTGGTAATGATTGGAGCGGAATCAGTGGAATGGTATCCAATACAAACACATGGTTTAATGCCATTCCATACGCTCCGTTCCAGAGATTGTTTTGAGCAGTCCTCCCCTCAGCAGCCTCCAGTGATGGAGAGAGAGAGAGACAGACTGACTAATTACTTTGACAGGCTAGTGGTATGATCCTCTCTCCAGCCTGGTGGTTATCTGATCTGTGTCTGGTGCCACCCAGGAGTACATCTTACTGTGCATGCTAGAGCTCAGAGGACCATCTCCAAGACTTCTAGCAGGTTCTAGACCGCACCATGTCATAACAGTAGAGGCTAAACAAATAACCGCCTCCAAATAATATCTACTGTGCAAATAAATACTCATGCAATTAATTAAGGTAATGCTGACACAAGACAATATTAACAACATGCACAATCTAAAATATACACAAACCTGCAAGATAACAGTACCATCAACAATACAGTTACACTTGTAGGAAAGTAGCAACAAGTACTATTAGTAACTAAGCAACGTTTAGCAGCACAAACACCCCAACTGTAGACCCCACAACTCACACTCTTAGATGCATGCACAATCTTCCTAGTAAACACAATCAATTTGGTCACCAGCCAAAACTTGCGTCTTCTTCTTCTGACCAATAGGACACTCTGACCTGGGGTGGAAGGGTCAGAGTCCAAATGCCCATTTGGGCACGCTGGTTGGTGAAAACCAAGACGTTAATGAAACGGAAAATGGAAATAAAAAACATTAAGATGAGATATGGAAATCAGAATCAAAGCAGTTCTTTGCTTGGGAGGCAGTGAGATCTCTTGTTACAGCCAGGTAGTAGATGTAATAAGGTCCTGGTCAGTTCTTTACTTGGGAAGGAGTAGGATCTCTGTTACAGCCAGGTAGTAGATGTAATATGGTCCTGGTCAGTTCTTTACTTGGGAAGGAGTAGGATCTCTGTTACAGCCAGGTAGTAGATGTAATATGGTCCTGATCAGTTCTTTACTTGGGAAGGAGTAGGATCTCTGTTACAGCCAGGTAGTAGATGTAATATGGTCCTGGTCAGTTCTTTACTTGGGAAGGAGTAGGATCTCTGTTACAGCCAGGTAGTAGATGTAATATGGTCCTGATCAGTTCTTTACTTGGGAAGGAGTAGGATCTCTGTTACAGCCAGGTAGTAGATGTAATATGGTCCTGATCAGTTCTTTACTTGGGAAGGAGTAGGATCTCTGTTACAGCCAGGTAGTAGATGTAATATGGTCCTGATCAGTTCTTTACTTGGGAAGGAGTAGGATCTCTGTTACAGCCAGGTAGTAGATGTAATATGGTCCTGATCAGTTCTTTACTTGGGAAGGAGTAGGATCTCTGTTACAGCCAGGTAGTAGATGTAATAAGGTCCTGATCAGTTCTTTACTTGGGAAGGAGTAGGATCTCTGTTACAGCCAGGTAGTAGATGTAATATGGTCCTGATCAGTTCTTTACTTGGGAAGGAGTAGGATCTCTGTTACAGCCAGGTAGTAGATGTAATAAGGTCCTGGTCAGTTCTTTACTTGGGAAGGAGTAGGATCTCTTGTTACAGCCAGGTAGTAGATGTAAAAAGGTCCTGGTCAACATTAGTGACCCCTCCTGTCTCAGCCTCCAGTATTTATGCTGCAGTAGTTTGTGTCGGGGGGCTAGGGTCAGTTTGTTATATCTGGAGTACTTCTCCTGTCCTATTCGGTGTCCTGTGTGAATTTAAGTGTGCTCTCGCTAATTCTCTCTTTCTCTCTTTCTTTCTCTCTCTCGGAGGACCTGAGCCCTAGGACCATGCCCCAGGACTACCTGACATGATGACTCCTTGCTGTCCCCAGTCCACCTGGCCGTGCTGCTGCTCCAGTTTCAACTGTTCTGCCTTATTATTATTCGACCATGCTGGTCATTTATGAACATTTGAACATCTTGGCCATGTTCTGTTATAATCTCCACCCGGCACAGCCAGAAGAGGACTGGCCACCCCACATAGCCTGGTTCCTCTCTAGGTTTCTTCCTAGGTTTTGGCCTTTCTAGGGAGTTTTTCCTAGCCACCGTGCTTCAACACCTACATTGCTTGCTGTTTGGGGTTTTAGGCTGGGTTTCTGTACAGCACTTTGAGATATCAGCTGATGTACGAAGGGCTATATAAATACATTTGATTTGATTTGATTAGTGCACTATATAGTGCGTCTTACTGTGTGTCTTACTTCCGCAAACAACTTCCTCTTTCGGTTTTATGGCGACAAAAGGTGTACTATCGCCACCAACTGGACGGAGGTAAAAAAATATTTCGAAATAAAAATAAATTCCTTACAGGGAAGGGGAATTTAACATGAATCCCCAAACACTAAAAACACATTTTTACATATATACATGCCCACTCCCTCAGTCCTTCAAAACCTCAAATAACTTGCTCAGGCACTGGGGCTTTATTCTTTAGAGATATATATACATATATATATATAAAGAAACATGACATTTACATAAGTATTCAGACCCTTTACTCAGTACTTTGTTGAAGCACCTTTGGCAGCAATTACAGCCTCGAGTCTTCTTGGGTATGACTCTACAAATTACGTTTTTGCAAGAAGACTGATTTTCGGAATGTCCAATGGTCTGACAAACATCGCTCTAGCTCTGCCACCTTTCACCGCAGATGCGGAAGTGCGACATCGGCGGATGGGGTCGATAGAGAAGCATCCAAAGCAGATATCTCTATCTTAAACTGACAGACTTTGAAGGCGATTGTTAAATAATGTGAATTCGATTGATGCTCCAATCGACTCTAGGGTGGGACCGCACGAGACAGTACTCCATGAAGCTCTCCAGATGTAAAGTATTTTAATCCCAGAAAGATCTTTCTTGACTTCCTTTCAATTTGTCCAGTTCCATTTATCACCATTGCTATAAAGGATACACTTTCTTCACATGCATAATTTCTGTCCTGCTGTTGATACTCAGGCTGTGGTGGAGGCTACATTGTAGGACTACTGGTCTTCACTACCACTGGACCTTCAAAGCTATTCGATCGGTCTACCGACAGACAAACTCTTCTCCTTCCTGACATTTACCAAATGATTCATCATTCGTGCATCGACCACTCCTCAAATTTCCTTTAATAGAGCAATGTCAACATCCTCAGAGACTCCAGAAATCTCACTTGACAGGGGCCCTGCTCTGTAGCTCAAAGCATGATCCATTATATCCATCAACTCGATTGATATCCAACACACATTTTTTCTGATCCGCAAACACAAGAAATCAGAACTATCGCACTTCTCGTGATTTTCACTGATTTTACTTTAGCCAAAACTTTCTCCATAACTGTGGATGTTTCGAACGGGTTCCACAAGGGCTGTAAACATTTTGGCCAAATTGTTTTCCAAAATAAACTTTAAATAAATTATAATATAATTATAAAATATATATATATTGCAAAAACTGAAAAAAAAGCTTGCGTCATAGTTCTCGTTATTGCAAGTTAATCCAAAAAAACAACTTCATATTTCGATTTTCAGAAGTAGTTGGGATTAAATGTGGAATGCCTGCGTCACGAACTGGCTCAAAGTCCGTAACAAAAGGGAGACAACGTGGAGATAAGAAGTAACAAAATATATAAAGCAAATAAAGCAACTTAAATACAATAGTGTGTGTAATCAGTAGTGTGAGTGTTTTGCATGAATGTGATAACGCAGGGTGTTGAAAGGGGCTAAAGCAAACAACCAAAAAGCCACCAAGAACCACAACATCTATAAAGGTGTCTGCATGGAGAGAGTCTCCTCCATGAATGGGGAAGTGGTGTATTTATCCTGGGAGACAGCGGGCCCAGTTGTTTCCCATGTAGCTGACGACCCTCCCAACTCCACCAGCATCCTAATAAGGAAACAAGAACAAAGAGAGAATACGGCAGACAGAGTGGGAGGGTCGTCACACATTGGCCAAATGCACAACCAATACTTCCTGTCCCTTCAAAGTAGAAGTTCACCATTCACACTTAATTGTATACTATGTCATCTGTTAATAACTATTAATTAATCTATTAATTCCCAGATGGTGATATTTTTCCACTTATACTTTACATTTTAAATTATAAGTGACAAAAAATATGTTTATTGACCTATTAATGAAATATTCCTGTAAATTGCTAAACTGATATCCTAGCTCCCTAGTTAACCATTTGTAATCTGAGCATCGTAGACTATATCTTTTCTGAAGAGTTGTCATTTCAGAATGAGGGATGCTGTAGCTCTGCTGGTGTTGCTATTCTGTCTGTTGAGGGCATGAGCTCAGGAAAGGAGGAGTGGTCAGAGAACGACATCCTTCAACAGAGAGACAGTGAAGAGGTAGAGAGCAGGATGAGTTTCAGATTAAGAGCTAAAGGACTGAGGCTACAGAGACGCTCCACAAATGACTGGCCAGGCCACCACAAACACCTTCAGTACACTCCTCTCCCCACCCGCCACCTACTCACACACACCTACAATTTAGGGAAGATCTAAACCCGTATTCACAGTGTCTCAGAGTAGCATTGCTGATCTAGGATTACTGATCAGGGCCCCCTTGTCCATGTGATTAGCAGCAAGCCTATCAGAGGGTAAGGTGGTGCCCTCACCATGTCACCACCCATCAATCACTCTCAGGCTCGGAGTTGTCTGGGCAGGTCTTGCGTATCACTGATACTCACTCGTACATATCCATAAAACCATGGGGTAACATCAGAACTATATGTTTATTATATTTGCCCAGGGTCTGGCTATGACAGACGACATCCAAGCAGAATCCTAGATCTGTAACACAGAACAGACAATGACTCCCCCTGCTGCCTGTCTGTGTAAACTGAACTCAGTCCTCCACTACTGCTGCCTGTCTGTGTGAACTGAACTCAGTCCTCCACTACTGCTGCCTGTCTGTATGAACTGAACTCAGTCCTCCACTACTGCTGCCTGTCTGTGTGAACTGAACTCAGTCCTCCACTACTGCTGCCTGTCTGTATGAACTGAACTCAGTCCTCCACTACTACTGCCTGTCTGTATGAACTGAACTCAGTCCTCCACTTCTACTGCCCGTCTGTATGAACTGAACTCAGTCCTCCACTACTGCTGCCTGTCTGTATGAACTGAACTCAGTCCTCTACTATTGCTGCCTGTCTGTATGAACTGAACTCAGTCCTCCACTACTACTGCCTGTCTGTGTGAACTGAACTCAGTCCTCCACTACTGCTGCATGTCTGTATGAACTGAACTCAGTCCTCTACTATTGCTGCCTGTCTGTGTGAACTGAACTCAGTCCTCTACTATTGCTGCCTGTCTGTATGAACTGAACTCAGTCCTCCACTACTGCTGCTGTTATACCGTTCTAAAGGGCTGGTTTCCCAGACACAGGTTAAACCTAGACCAGGACTAAAAGTCATTCTCCATGGAGATTCTTCACTGAAAGAGCGTTTTAGTCCAGGACTAGGGTTAATCTGTGCACGGGACACCGACCCATTGAGCACAACACACCGTTAGATTTAAATCTGGAAGTCCCATTTGGCTCCGTTGGTAAAGCAGGGCACTTGTCACGCCAGGGTTGGGGGGGGGTTTCGATTCCCAGAGGACCAGTACAAAAAAAAAGTTTGAATAATGATTCATTCACTACTGTAAGTCTCTCTGGATGAGGATGACTGAAATGTAATGTCAGACACACAGATTTAAATGTAATTTGATGTACGTCCCATACATGAGAGAGGCTGTAAAACATGACCATGGTATTAAACACAGCAGCAATTACTCAACTTACATTACATAGAATTACACTAGAATGGAGAAGCACACTTCACAGACAGGAAGACCATTACCGATAGAGAAGAAACCTCAAAGCGCTTAAAAAGGCTAAATAACGAAACAGTAAATAAAAAACCAGAAGGATGAATTCAGGAAGTGAGAGGGAGTCAGATCTTTGGAGAGGAAGTGGGAGAGAGAGGGGGAGTGGGATCTCAGTCACAGCCAGGCTGAGTCAAAGGTAGTGTTGCATCAACTAATTAATGCATGTCATTGACTGACAGATTGCTGTATCATACTCGGTTAGCGGATACTTCACTAGAAGATTAACTGAACAACAGTAACATTTCCCTAGACAAACTGTTCAAAAGGCCAACGAGGATATCTGTGTTCAGTACACCTGGCATTCAAAATGGAACCCCCCCCCCCCCCCCCCCCCGATATATTCCAAATCTGTCCCATTAAGTCGATGTTGAATGAGATTCAGCAGCAGGCACAATCACTGAAAAACAGCAAACAGAACTAAACCTGCAGTTATCATGTCTATCAGACAAGGGTTTACTGATATTAAGACACATTATAATTAACAAACTGATTCGTTTCAATTAATGCATTTTGAAAATTGGTCAACAATGTTCCGACAGCAATCGTTTGTGTCCATTGCCTTTTAGCCTGTAGTTTTATTTTCACAGGAACCCCGACTTGTGTAATTATCAGCTCTCACTGTGCTATACTGTTACAGAGGCCTTCACTGGCATAACCCTGACATAGTCCCCCCCACTGAGGAACGGAAAAATGCTCTCAGTGAAACTATTTGAGTGTTTTTGAAGAAACACCCAATGCGTTGGTTATTGACAGGATCAGAAAGTGACAGCGTTTCTTTGTCCCAGTCCAGCTGCACTCGGATCCTCTGGGGTTTCACTTTAACGGGTTCAAGACAGTAACATGCATTCGGTGACACTTGGTCAATATAGTCACTCCCTTCTCTTGAGAGTACATACCAGACTCCACTAATATGCCACCGAGACGTCTCCTTCCTATCGCAAGACTCTATGGCTACACCTACTGCCCACTCTTTGCTGTCACCAACCTCTACGTCCCAACTGTGTGTCCCCGAGCTGAAGCCCTCGGAGCCCAGGACAGCATAGCGGTGTTTAAACCTCTCTGGGTTGTCAGGAAGCTGCTGTTGGTCATCACTGAGTCTGCATGTGAAGCTGGTCAGGTCACCAGACAGGATGAGATCTGGGTGAGCAGTGTTGGGATCCAGAATCACAGGAGCTGAGAGGAGAGAGAACACAGATTATTTTAAAGTGGGAACTCGTAGGAGCAGGTCATGTTTATACAAAACAGATGACTTTTTTTCCCCTTCAGTGTTGCATCCCGTGATTTACACATATTGAAATAAGTGTGATATTGTTAATTTGTTTTTTTACCTTGTATATTTTATTCTATACAATTGTAAAGCGTCTTTGGATCCTTGAAAAGCTGTAAGTCCTATGTATGTATTATTATCATCATAAAATAGTACTCACTGTACTCAACAATTTCCTGCATGTTCTCCCAGACTCTGAACTGCAGGTTGCCAAGGTGTCTGGCCACATCAATCAGCGCCCCTGAAACCCTCTCTGGATCTGGCAATATGCACTGAACTCTGGGAGAACATTAAGGAGTCAGTGCTGCTGTAGGGTTGGGTTCAGAACCACAGAGGGGAGAGAACATGAAATCAAATCAAACTTTATTTGTCAAGTGCACCAAATACAACAGGTGAAGAAGACATTACCATGAAATGCTGAATACAAGCCCTTAACCAACAGTGTTGTTCAATAAGAGTTAAGAAAATATTTACCAAATAAACAAAAGTAAAAAAACAAAAAGTAACAATAACGAGGCTATGTACATGGGGTACCGGTACCGAATCAGTGAGCGGGGGTACAGGTTAGAGGTAGTCAGTGCTGCTGTAGGGTTGGGTTCAGAACCACAGAGAGGATAGAAACAAGAGGAAGATTCCTTACCTTTTCTTGATGACCTCGTAGTCCTGCAGGAGAACAAAGTGTCAGATTAGACATGACATTATCAAGATGTAGACGTTTCATCTCTACTTAAAACAGAGGGAGATCTTTCTTTTTTGTTTCTTACCTGTAGCAAAGAGATGTTTTCAGCCCCTAGCTCTTCCTCTAGGGTTTGGATGGTGTCAGAAAGGGACGATATCTCTCTGTTCATCTCCTTAATCTTCCTCATCATCGTTTGACTCTTGTTGTCTTCGTCCTGCTTCAGGGCAGCTATCCTGACTACCGTTTCATTCCGTAGAAACTGGTGAAGCTCCTCAAACTGTTCCCTTATTTTCCTCTCTGTGGACAGGGCCTGGCTCTGAAGACAAACATCCAGAGCTTGAATGAGTTTTAAAGTTTATTCACCATGTGCACAGGATACAACAGGTGTTATACAGCACAATGAAATTCGTACGTTGAGAGCTCTTTCCCAACAATGCAGTGATGATGATAATAATAATAATTTAGATACTAATATAAAACTACTAATAAAATAGATAAGACAATAATTTAGATACTAATAATATAAATAAAGATAAAAGATAATAATTTAGATGCTAATAATATAAATATTAACGATAATAATAAAGATAATAATTTAGATGCTAATAATAAAAATACAGATATGGAGATAAATAATTTAGATAATTTAAATAGATAATACATAAAATACTAATAGATAATAATGAAGATGATTAGATATGCGAGTTAAAGAAACAAGAATGCAAGTATATACACCTTATTCAATGTTCAGGGGAACTGGAGTGGTTGTGTATACATACTGGTAGACTGGTGGGATATACATGTAAACAGGGCTGAATAGTGACTGGTAACAGGAATATATACACGCACACTTGAAGTTGGAGGTTTTCATTCACTAATTTTGGAGTCATTAAAACTCGTTTTTCAAACACGTCACAATTTTCTTGTTAACAAACTATAGTTTGGGCATGTCGGTTAGGACATCTACTTTGTGTATAACAAGTTATTTTTCCAACAATTGCTTACAGACAGATCTTTTCACTGTATCACAATTCCAGTGGGTCAGAAGTTTACATACCCTATGTTTACTGCCTTTAAACAGCTTGGAAAACTCCAGAAAATCATGTCACGGCATTAAAAGTTTCTGATAGGCTAATTGACATCATTTGAGTCAATTGACGGTGTACCTGTGGATGTATTTCAAGGCCTACCTTCAAACTTGGATGCCTCTTTGCTTGACATCATATGAAAATCAAAAGAAATCAGCCAAGACCTCAGAATAAAAATGTAAAAAAGTAAAACGAGTCCTATATCGACATAACCCGAAAGGCCGCTCACAAGGAAGAAGCCACTGCTCCAAACCGCCATAAAAAAAGCCAGACTACGGTTTGCAACTGCACATGGGGACAAAGATCATACTTTTTGGAGAAATGTCCTCTGGTCTGATGAAACAAAAATAGAACTGTTTGGCCATAATGACCATCTTTATGTTTGGAGGAAAAAGTGGGAGGCTTGCAAGCCGAAGAACACCATCCCAACCGTGAAGCACATGGGAGGCAGCATCATGTTGTGGGGGTGCTTTGCTACAGGAGGGAGTGGTGCACTTCACAAAATAGATGGCTTCAAGAAGCAGGAAAATTTGGTGGATATATTGAAGCAACATCTCAAAACATCAGTTAGTTAAGTTAAAGCTTGGTCGCAAGTCGGTCTTCCAAATGGACAATGACCCCAAGCATACTTCCAAAGTTGTGGCAAAATGACTTAAGGACAACAAAGTCAAGGTATTGGAGTGGCCATCACAAAGTCCTGACATCAATCCCATAGAAAATTTGTGGGCAGAACTGAAAAAGTGCATGCGAGCAAGGAGGCCTACAAACCTGACTCAGTTACACCAGCTCTGTCAGGAGGAATGGGCCAAAGTTCACCTAACTTATTGTGGGAAACTTGTGGAAGGATACCCAAAACATTTGACCCAAGTTAAACAATTTAAAGGCAATGCTACAAAATACTAATTGAGTGTATGTAAACTTCTGACCCACTGGGAATATGATGAAAGTAATAAAAGCTGAAATAAATTGGTTGTGACACAGCCTGGGATCGACCCCGGGTCTGTAGTGACGCCTTAGACCACTATGCCACTCGGGAGGCCTGGCTCTGCGGTGTCTTAATCTATACAGGAAGCCTGTCTGACCGTTGCACAGAAAGTCAGTTATTCAGTTATTTTTTTATTTCACCTTTATTTAACCAGGCAAGTCAGTTAAGAACAAATTCTTATTTTCAATAACGGCCTAGGAACAGTGGGTTAACTGCCTGTTCAGGGGCAAAACGACAGATTTGTACCTTGTCAATCTTACCGTGATAGTATCTGCCTCCCAGCTCTTACCGTGATAGTATCTACCGTTTGAACACAATTTCGACTGTCCGCCTCAAGGACCTCCAGTTTGTTCTGTAGGAGCTTCAGCACAGACTCCTGGAATGAAACAGTAACATTTTAAATATATCAGGTTACTGAGAGAACATTTTCTCTAAAGGGCATCAGCACCTACACTAAGCAGTGGTGTTCAGTAATTGTTGCTTGTTGTAGGAAAAAGCTAAATGTAACAGGCATTTATTCTATTGCCACACAGTTATTATTTCTCACTCACCTTATATTCTTTGGCAGCTTCGTCCATGGGGCAGAACTTGTGGTTTGTGTGTAACTCAGAAGTCTGGCACACCAGGCAAGCAGGTTGTCCGTGGTCACGACAGAAAAGTTTGTTTTTCTCCCCATGCAGACTGCAGAGGACACCTGCAGATGCTTTCTCCTTTGAGTAGGCCTCACAGAGGTTCTTCAAAGCCCGGTTGAGGGGTGCATCACTGAGTTTTGATCTTTTCCTACAAACTGGACATTCCTTCACTTCTCTCTCCCTCCAGTAGCCATGTATACAGTCTTTACAGAAGCTGTGGCTACACAACAGGATGACTGGGTCTCTGAAGATGTCTCGGCATACAGGACAGGTGAGGTCCTCCTCTGGAAGAGAAGACGTGGTGGCCATTTCCCCCCTCAAATCCCACGTCTTCCTTCGGGAAAAAGAACAACCGTCCTGGCAAACTTTCACGTGAGTTTCGCTGCTAACTCAAACAAGCACTTACTTGCTGCTTCGTTATTGTTTCTTGACGTATTGTTTATAACACATGTAGCTTACACTTGCAACGCATTGAGTAATACAATAAAGTGAACTTCTTTGCTGTGAAGGCAAGTAAGCTGTGTTGTTATTGTGACTCTTCTTCTATAATGTTATGGCCATCCGCAAACAAACGATAGGAGTGTTATCTCATACTGCCGTGACGCATGCAAGAATAACAAAGTACTTCCGGTTCGCGGATTTTTGGAATCCTTCAGAATAAGACTTTTTCTTCTACGGTATATTGACGATCACACATCCCGCTATCTACTATGCGGGATAGAAACATGATTCATTCAAAAAAACGTACCTACCAACAACAACAAAAAATGTATGTTAAAAACAAATAAAACAGATCTGATCCATACACAGGCTCCAGGTGAACCTGGGAGTGCGGGTTTTCCGACGCCAGTACTCCTTGTAGGTCTTCATTTTCAAAAACGTTTCTGCCACAGCCACAATAATGTCCAGTTTCTTCGACCTCTTTGAGATTTGTGCTGTACAGTTTATAACTGTGGCAATGAACGCAACAAAATCCAACTTTTTAACACGCATTGTATTTTTTGTCTGGCGGCAAACATTTACTACATGCTGCGGTGTATCCACCACCATATATCTTCACTAGCATCACTTGCTTTCTCAAATATTTTAATTGCCTCGGCATAGGAGATTCGATTGACCGCGGTAACTTTTGCCACCTCAATTTCACCCTTACAGGGCACTCCATGAACTCAGGATCATGATCCCCACCACAATTGCAACTGTCCTTCTACATACGGTTCTTCCGTGAACTCTGTTCGTCTTCAAATAGGCACATTCTTCTCTGCTTCCCTGGGTCCTTAAAGTGTACAAGACAGTGGTCCACTGTTTTCTGTCATTAATACCTGCTAAAATAATGGTTAATAAACAACTAAGTGGGGGCTCTATAAAATGTGATTTCTTCCCCAAATTATGTTGAATATTTTCCCCCAATTTTATTTTTTCTGTTTTTAGATTTTTGGGGGGTTTTCACTCTCAAATTCCAATTGTTTGTAGAGAAACAGCACAATTGGATGTTCTGAGTCAATGTCAATGCTTAAATCACATCAGAAGACCATGGAAGAAAAATAACACTTTTAGATTTTGGACTAATTCCACTTTAATTGTGCATCTAGCAAGTGAGGAATTTTCCATCTAATGTGCAGGTCTAGTGATGTTTCTGTACTGCTGCTGCTCATTTCATAGCAAAGTTTGCAAATAACAAATAATAGAAACCGATGATATACTTATTATATACGTCCACCTGGTAAGACAACTTTGCAGTTAACATTTACTTGAGAAGGTTTTAGGGAAAGTATTTCTGTCAACCCACAAGACAGTTATAACGTCAACTGGCATCAGTCTTTACTGTGAGACGTCGATGAATCAAATGTTATTTGTCACAATGCAACAGGTATAGTACACTTTAGTTTGAAATGAACCACAGGTCTTCATGCCATGCATTACATAACACTTAGATTTACATTTTGGTAAGTGATGGCAGGGTTGGTGTTGGTGAGCGGATACAATTATCAAGAATCTTGTCATAGAATGCAACACAATCAGGCAAAATAAATGTCAATGTTTATTGGAATTTATTTTTCAACAAAAATGTTATACCCCCCCCTGAGAATGACAATAGAATTGTTATGGAGTCATTTTGTTACTGTGGTAGCCTTACTAACATTGTATGAAAATTAAAGACACTTTCCAATAAAATATTTTTACAATTTCTGGATACACAAGATAACTGTGTTAACTTAAAATCAACATTTTCGTTACTTGCCGTCTTTGGATGAGCAACATCCACATGAAGTTATGCTCTCCATTTTCAGACATTTACCTCCTCTGAAACTTCTAGGATGGAATAGTTTCCATGCTTCTCCTTCCCCTACTGAAACCTCTTGAGAAACTCCTGATAGGTCTGTCTGTGTGCCGAGGCCGCTGGCACAAAATGGCCACCAGGATGAGTCAGCACCTGAGGCTCCTGGAACAGGGGAAGGAGCTCCCGGCTCATCCTATCAGAAATGACCTGGTCTTCCTGTCCGAAGACGTGCAGGGACGGGATGGCGAGTGGAGCAGGGCTGCCGTAGAACCCCTGGTGTTCCAAACAAGCACTCCGGAACCCGGCCACCAGGATAGCGAAGCGGAACTGGAATTGTGGTTCTAGATTCTGCTCCTGTATAGAACAGAGCATGGCAACTAGAGCAGCGCCCTGGCTGAACCCCAGCACGCCGTCAAACGGGCCCAGGTCCTTCACTGCTGTCCTCACAGCCTCCACACTCTCCTCAAGCCCCAGGCTCGCCTGACACTGCTGCCCGGCGTCAAAGCTCCGAGCCTGGGTGTCAGAGAACCACCATCCCCTGGGGGTCTCGTCACCTCCAGGGCCCGCTTCATTCTCCTTCCCTTGGGCTGCTGGAGTCAGAGAGAAGAGAGAGAGAGAAAAGAGAGAGAGGTAGAAGGGCGAGAAAGAGAGTATTAAACTAAGTTGATATTGCATTTAGTTGAAATCTGTATGTGATCACCCTGATAGGTGCCAGTCAAAAAGCCATGCATTACCAAAGGTTGGTAACGCAACAATCCCTATCCTCACAGCACTGTTCAGTCAGAATGTTCACGGAGTATCCAAACATTAAGAACACCAGCTCTTTCCATGACATAGATTGACCAGTGAATAAAGCTATGATCCCTTATTGATGTCACTTGTTAAATACACTTCAAATCAGTTTAGATGAAGGGGAGGAGACGGGTTAAAGAAGAATTGAGACAGTGTGTGTGTGCTGTTCAGAGGGTGAATGGGCAAGACAATAGATGCTGGGTTTTTCACGCTCAACAGTTTCCCGTGTGTATCAAGAATGGTCCACCACCCAAAGGACATCAAGGCAACTTGACACAACTTCGGGAAGCATTGGAGTCCACATGGGCCAGCATCCCCGTAGAATGCTTTCCACTCCTTGTAGAGTCCGTCCCCCTGATTAATTGAGGCTGTTCTGAGGGCAAATGGGGGGGGGTGCAACTCAATATTAGGAAGGTGTTCCTAATGTTTGGTTTACTCAGTGTGCTTTCAGAAACTATTCATACCCCTTGACTAAATGTTGTTGTGTAACAGACTGAATTTAAAATTGATTTAAGTGTTTTATTTATTTATTGTCACTGGCCTACACAATACCCCATAATGTTAAAGTGCACTGGCCTACACAATACCCCATAATGTTAAAGTGGAAACATATTGAGTCAATAAGTTCAGGAGTAAAAATGTCACATATGTTGGACACGTGCAATAATAGTGTTGAACATGATTGAATGACTACCTCATCTCTTATCACATGCGACTCAGTTGGCGATTGCAACGCCAGGGTTGTGGGTTCGATTCCCACGGGGGACCTGTACAAAAAGGTATGCACTCACTACTGCAAGTCGCTAAATTACTCAAATGTAAAGACCACGCAAAGAAGGGCACCTATTGGTAGACGGGTAAAAAATAAATAAAAAAAGATATTGAAAATCCCATTGATAATGGTGAAGTTATTCATTCAAATTAATTGTTATTTGTCACATGCGCCGAATACAACCTTACATTGAAATGCTTACTTACAAGCCCTTAACCAGCAATGCAGTTAAGAAAATACCCCCCAAAAAAGTAAGAGATAAGAATAACAAATAGTTAAAGAGCAGCAGTAAATAACAATGTACTGAGACTGAGGTAATATGTACATGTAGGTAGAGCTATTAAAGTGATTACGCATAGATAAGAGAATAGCAGCAGTGTAGAAGATTACACTTTGGTTGGTGTATCAATACACCCAGTCACTACAACGATACAGGCGTCCTTCCTAACTCAGATGCCAGAGAGGAAGGAAACCGCTCAGGGATTTCACCATGAGGCCAATGGTGACTGTAAAACAGTTACAGAGTGTAATGACTATGGTAGGAGAAAACTGAGGATGGATCAACAACATTGTAGTTAAGCCACAATAGTAACTAGTAATGCACAGATATCCAATATTTTCCCTGCCACTACAGTCCCTGGTTCGATGATTGGGAGTCCCATAGGGCAGCGCACAATTGGCCCAGTGTCGTCTGGGCCGCCATTGTAAATAAGAATTTCCTCTTAACCGACTTGCCTAGTTAAATAAAGGTTACACACACACCAAAAAGTTATTTTGTTGGCATTTACGTATGTCCCCACTACCAGTAAAACATAATCAAAACCTATTTATTGCAGTGCTGTTTCGGTGTTCATTTGTTCAGTCATTTCATTCTCAAGCTGGATTTCTATGGAACTTGGTTAGGGTCTTTGCGTGTCAAATAACACTATTTGACATGTCAAATAACACAACATAATCTGTTTCAGTGGCTATATAGTTAGCTAGCTAAAGTTCTGTCAAATTGGTTATTGATCGTTGCAAGACAACCACTTTCAGAACTCGCCAAAGATTTTCAAGTAGATTCAAGTCAAAACTGTAACTCGGCCGCTCAGGAACATTCACCGTCTTCTTGGTAAACAATTCCAGTGTAGATTTGGCCTTGTGTTTTAGGTTATTGTCCTGCTGAAAGGTGAATTCATCTCCCAGTGTCTGGTGAAAAGCAGACTGAACCAGGTTTTTCTCTAGGATTTTGCCTGTGCTTAGCTCCATTCCGTTTCTTTTTTTATCCTGAAAAACTCCCCAGGTCTTAACCATTACTGAATCACTGAAGCTGGAGACATATCTTCCTCACTAACTTTAAACATCAGCTGTCAGAGCAGCTTACAGATCACTGCACCTGTACATAGCCCATCTGTAAATACCCCACCCAACTGTTAACTGTTATGTCATGTTGACATTGGGGATCAGAATGTGACCCACCGTCGCCTGTTTGCGGTACCCGGTGAGGCGCACTCATGTAAACCAGCTCCACATACTTCTTCAGGAGCTTCCGTAGGGCCCCAGTCTTCTCGCGAAAAGAGCCGCTGTTCTGTTGGTAACCGTGTATGCACAGGATCCGGAGCGGTGCTGCTCGAGTTACAGTCGCCATGTTTGCAGGAACTTAACGACAGCTAGTTAATTAAACTGACTGGTTAGGCATTATTATCTTACAAATATTGGTACTTTTACCAATTAAGTTAGCTCCACACTATGGCACTTTGATTTGTAGACTGAATTTATTTTTGGAGTTAGTTTCCTTGTCAAGTGAAAACTTGTTTCATCCGGTAGTACAGGTCCGTCTGAAAATAGTGGTCGTTGGAAACAGAAGCTAAGTTGATGGTTCCTAGGCATAGCATAGTTCCGAGCTAACACAGGAATCATCGTTGCATTGGCCAGGCGATACACCTCTGAAAAGCCAGATCTATCTGTGCCATTAAAGCGTCTGTGACAGCATGGGACGTGCCATTGAGGCTATTTCCATTTTAAAGCAGTCAATTTTCTAATTCGTTGGCTGATTGCTCCCAACTCATAGGAAGCCCAGATGACTACTTTAAAATTATATCCACGATGAGTCCTCTATCTCTATGACAGCCACAACTTGTTTCAAAGTTACAGAAATGCCAAGTGCGTCCACTTACATCAGTGCATTCAGAACAACCTAACCATTCCGAAACTTCTATTCGAATAAAACAAGCCTCACGTAGCAAATTGGGAATAAAAAATGTTGTTGACCAAATTCGACACTGGACTGCCTTCCATACTAAAATTCCTCACTCCGGCGGCTTATTTTCGTGGATGGGTTTTGGGCGTAGAAAAAGCTCTCGCTTCACCTCTTCGATATTCACTGGTAAGACATAGCAAAAGCCCGTGACTTCAAAATAAAAGTATCGCAATGAAGACGGTAAAAAAACAATACTAATTGTTGAAATTCCTTCCATTTTATTAGGAAATGTTAGAGAACTTTGTTTAACAATATTACAAAAATAATAATAAATAATAGCCTTAATTGCACAAATAATATTATTAAAGGTAATGATTACTAGATAGTTATTATGGTAGCAACAGTAATACAAATAACAAAACATTATTTATGCTACTATTAAGAGGTGATAACAATATTAATATTATAACTATAATAATCAACTTTAAAAAATACATTTAAATCCTATTGTTATTTAGCCCATTTGTATTACACGGTGTTCATATGTTGTTCATATTGGACATGCACAATTTTCTCCACATTGTGTCACCCGGTAAAAGGGGGTCCATTTTTACTCAAGAGCACCTTTAGTTTCCAAATTCACAGAGTTTACTGCTCTTTTTGAAGGCCTTAAAGAGTGGCCCATCATCTTAAATGCAATATTTTTTTCATATTGAACAGGCTTATTGCACTGTTCATAAAATGAGCAATGACGCTCCACTGGGTGTCAACTCGATGGATTTGTACGCGAGACGTGCTCCCGAGTAGAATGCGACATAACACACAGGCAATTATGTCTGCTGTAATATTTATGTCCAGTCTAAAAAACGTACCACATTTAAGCTGATGGGACACTCTTTAACGACCGCAGAATGAGCAGTGACGCTCCTGTGGGTGTAAACTATAGAAAGTAGAATGGACCACCTTTTACTGTTACAAAACATACAGGACATTCTGTGTGGTGCAATAAATGATAGGGGTACCCGCTCAAAAAAAACATTGTTTACTGTTTACCCATGACTGCATGGCCACGCACGACTCCAACAACATTAAGTTTGCAGACGACACAACAGCGGTAGGCCTGATCACTGACAACAACGAGACAGCCTCACTAGAAGCACAAGCATTTCGCTACACTCGCATTAACATCTGCTAGCTATGTGTATGTGACCAATACAATTTGATTTGATTTAGTGCGTACTGCCCAGTACATCATCGGTGCCAAGCTTCCTGCCATCCAGGACCTCTATACCAGGTGATGGCAGCTGGAGGCCCCAAAAAATTGGCAAGGAGTTTTGATGTCTTCACTATAATTTTACAATGTAAAAAGAGCTCAAAATAAAGAAAAACCCTTGAATGAGTAGGTGTTCTAAAACTTTTGACCAGTTGTGTAAGTCAATATATTTTTTTCTTAAAGCTGCAGTGTTGGTTAAGGGCTTGTAAAAGTAAGCATTTCACTGTAAGGTCTACCTACACCTGTTGTATTCAACGCATGTGACAAATAACATTTGATTTGACCATTTAGGCTTGAGAAATGTTTTAAATATACACAAATATATCACAATATCTTATACTTTAAAGTATTCTTTCTATGATAACTAGTATAAATCAATAAATTCTAAATATTTTCCCATCATTTTCACCCTAATAATTAAATTACAAAGTATACAGGACAGGAGTCTTATTCTGATTTTATGGCGATGTGAAGATGGCGGAAATGGAGGCTCGAATTCAGCAACTCGTGGAGCAAAGTTGGTGAAGACGATGTTCTGAATGGACAACGGTAGCATCGAAAACTGGAAAAAAGGAAATTGTCAAAAATTGTAGCCGGAGGATACGTGTGTAAATGATAATGAAGCGCTTCTTGTTGGCATGCATTTGCTGAGTAAGGATGCATATTGTATGTAGGATACCCGCTTGAGGTGTCGAAAAGTGTGAAGTATGCGCTTGTAAAAGTGGGAGGCTATCAGAGTGACCAGAAGTGGTCTTATTTTGATGAATTGTATTTCTGAACAGTAGAGTAAGATAGCAATGGGCCTCAAAATTATCCGGACAACAGAAATGTTGTGTTTTGAACGTCGAAGTAGAGCTCCCTGTCACGATCATCGTAAGGAGCAGACCAAAATGCAGCGTGGTATGTGTTCAGGATGATTTTTTAATTAAAGAAATCACTGACCACTGAATACAAACTTTACAAAACAATAAACGACCGTGAAGCTATAATGAGAACTGTGCTGACACAAGCAACTAACATAGACAATCACCCATAACCCACAATGACAAAACAGGCTACCTAAATATGGCTCCCAAGCAGAGACAATGACTAACACCTGCCTCTGATTGAGAACCATATCAGGCCAAACACAGAAACAGACAAACTAGACATCCAACATAGAATGCCCACTCAGATCACACCCTGACCAAACCAAACATAGAAACATACAAAGCAAACTATGGTCAGGGTGTGACACTCCCGTCAAAGGAGTCATCTCGTCGTTAACGACGTCCAGGCTGAATACATGAAGAAAATTCCTGGTGTGGTTGGTGCCCGGCGTCGGACCCGCTGGGTGAAGGGAGGAAAAAAAAAAAGTGTCGGTCCTATTGTTTTTTGATAAAGAGCCAATACCTACGCATGTGAAGCTTGGTTGTGTAAAATACGCCGTAAAGCGTGCATCCCCAAACCACTGCAGTGTACAAATTGTAAAGAATTTGGCCATATTTCAAGTGTGCGCAGTCTAGAAAAAAATTTGTTGCTCATGACTTGTAGATTTTTTTTAAAAAGTAGCTCTCATGCTAGAAAAGTTGTCATATCTGTCACTGATTTCTGAATACTCGTGTGCGTGTGAGAGAGTATGTGTTTGTTGGAAGTGGGCAAGGACTCCGTGTTCTTTGGTAGTGAAAGCTTGTGCGTGTTACTCTCATCATGATTGCTTCCAGATAGGTTGAGAATATCAATCCCTCTTTATTTCCCCTCCCTTCTCTCTCTTTCCTTCTCCCTCTCTCTTTCCCCTCCCTTCTCTCTCTTTCCTTCTCCCTCTCTCTTTCCTTCTCCCTCTCTCTTTCCCCTCCCTTCTCTCTCTTTCCTTCTCCCTCTCTCTTTCCTTCTCCCTCTCTCTTTCCTTCTCCCTCTCTCTTTCCCCTCCCTTCTCTCTCTTTCCTTCTCCCTCTCTCTTTCCTTCTCCCTCTCTCTTTCCTTCTCCCTCTCTCTTTCCCTCTCTCTTTCCTTCTCCCTCTCACTTTCCTTCTCCCTCTCTCTTTCCTTCTCCCTCTCTCTTTCCCTCTCCCTCTCTCTTTCACCTCTCCCTCTCTCTTTCCCTCTCCCTCTCTCTTTCCCTCTCCCTCTCTCTTTCCCCTCCCTTCTCTCTCTTTCCTTCTCCATCTCTCTTTCCTTCTCCCTCTCTCTTTCCCCTCCCTTCTCTCTCTTTCCTTCTCCCACTCTCTTTCCTTCTCCCTCTCTCTTTCCCCTCCCTTCTCTCTCTTTCCTTCTCCCTCTCTCTTTCCCTCTCCCTCTCTCTTTCCCTCTCCCTCTCTCTTTCCCTCTCCCTCTCTCTTTCCTTCTCCCTCTCTCTTTCCCCTCCCTTCTCTCTCTTTCCTTCTCCCTCTCTCTTTCCCTCTCCCTCTCTCTTTCCCTCTCACTCTCTCTTTCCCTCTCCCTCTCTCTTTCCTTCTCCCTCTCTCTTTCCCCTCCCTTCTCTCTCTTTCCTTCTCCCTCTCTCTTTCCCCTCCCTTCTCTCTCTTTCCTTCTCCCTCTCTCTTTCCTTCTCCCTCTCTCTTTCCTTCTCCCTCTCTCTTTCCCTCTCCTTCTCTCTTTCCTTCTCCCTCTCTCTTTCCTTCTCCCTCTCTCTTTCCCCTCCCTTCTCTCTCTTTCCTTCTCCCTCTCTCTTTCCCTCTCCCTCTCTCTTTCCTTCTCCCTCTCTCTTTCCTTCTCCCTCTCTCTTTCCTTCTCCCCCTCTCTTTCCCTCTCCCTCTCTCTTTCCCTCTCCCTCTCTCTTTCCTTCTCCCTCTCTCTTTCCCCTCCCTTCTCTCTCTTTCCTTCTCCCTCTCTCTTTCCCTCTCCCTCTGTCTTTCCGTCTCCCTCTCTCTTTCCTTCTCCCTCTCTCTTTCCTTCTCCCTCTCTCTTTCCTTCTCCCTCTCTCTTTCCCTCTCCCTCTCTCTTTCCCTCTCCCTCT